>NC_056731.1:1053838570-1054138570 GCF_019279795.1 Protopterus annectens | reverse complement strand
ACTTGAAATGCTTCATAAAGGTACAACATGCACACACTATTCTACATGGTGGCTTCCAATAACAGTTACTGTAGAATGTAAATCAAAGTCTAACCTAACTGTACTAGAAGTAGTGAATATAGTAAGAGAGATAAAACAACTGTAAATGGGATCTTTCAAAAAGGTTAGGAGTAAATTACGTAGAAAAAAAATAGAAATTATGGGAACTATACATGGAGAATTCATTCTGGAAGAGGTATGAGGTCTTAAAGAAGGCAGGATTTGAATGAGCTATGAAATGTTTGACTGACAATGACTGGATAGATTAAACAATGTATGTTTGCAACTAAAATTATGGCAATATGGTTTGTTTTCATTTATATAAATGTATGCTTGCCTATGTCATAAGTGACAATTTAATAAAGATGTTTCTTGTTTAACAAAAATAAAAAAATAGCATTTATTCTAGTTTTGAAGAAATTAATATTAAATATTTTGTAATTAGGATACATATGTTACTTGTGGGAATTGAAATCACCAAATCTAAATATATTGTTACACTTGCTTAATACAATTATCTTGAGCTACAGATTAAAGCATGTGTGCTTGCTTTTACAGTTAAGATCTAAATGCTTAAGTTGCTAGTAGTATATGGACAAGGAAAATTTTGAACACAGTCATGTTCACTTGTGCTGTGTTTATACTCCTTACCTCCCAGAGTCTATGTAATCATCCAACCTCCCTGTTTGCTGAACTTTCCTGAGCAGCTAGAAAACAAAGGAGAGGAAAAGAGACATGGAAGCATTATGCATGCCAGTCTTGGCTATCTACAGCATTCTATATCAGTTAAAGTTACTGTATCTGTATAATTACACAACTGCGGGATGTCAGCAGTCCGAAACTCATCCAGCCACTGGATGCATTGTGCCTGCTTGTGCTATTTCAGGTTGTTATAATGATGCTGGCATTGCTCACCAGTGCATGGTATGCCAGTCACACTGCAGACAGCATTGGCTAGACTGTTTCAAGCTTCAGCCTAATACTGATACCTGATATAGGCCCCCTGCAGCAGCCTAAGGCTGCAGTGCTTTACAAGGAGTGCAATGAATATTTTTGACTCCTCCACACCTCTTCTTTGAGCTCTGAATTGAGCATCTCCCATCTCCTGCCATGTCTGCACAATTCTTCCAGCAACAGTTTAAGTGTTTTCCCAACAATTTGTGATATTATGTTTTATGACCAGTGTGGAAAACCACACACCCATGCCAAGAAGCTTACATGATGTTATGTAGAGATCAACACTGTTAAACAAAGAAGGCAGTTTATGAATTAGGAAGGGTAATGTGACAGCTGACATTAATATATGACATGTGTGCTGCTATACATGATAACAGTTTGCCCAATGGTCAACACTGATATGTTAAATAACTTGGTTTATAAGGCCTACATTTGAGGCGATCAATTTTATGACTTGACACATATTTTGTGGGGCATTACACACTAATAAAAGTAATTTGGATATTGTGGGATTCAAATCTTTGTAAAACTGAGAATACATATATCTCCATATAGTTGTGTTTTGCTATTCTCACAGAAGATGTGCTTGTCAAACAAGGGCATTAATAACAAATACATTATAGAGTGAGTGGTGCTATACTTCAATTAACTATGTATATGTGTAACTTAACAAGGTCCTTGTTTATGCATTCTCAGGTGTGATGCAGGAGTAATGTGTGACAATATACTAGAAATGCATATACTTGTATTACTTTCAAAGTACATTTTTTATTTGTGGATCAGACCACACAATACATTCTGTTTTACAACTATACTTGTGTTTTGTGAGGTGTGTAGATGATTGTCAGGAAAGTATGAAGGGCATCCCAGTTCAGAAAATAAAATTTTAAGTACAGAACCATAGATGTCATGATATCCCCGGTTACACATATAATATTTATGAAATCATGAGTATGCTCAATTAACCTGCTATACCTAGTTATTGTTATATATAATTATCATTATATTGTTATTTGTGAAATAGATTACAGTTGAACACCATTAATAAAAATGTAGTGTGTTTTGACTAGAACTCTGGTTTATCTGTGTTCTGACCATAAACTTACACCTGGTGTCACAGGCAAAGCTAGGCAGTAGGTGTATTTTTTTTCAGTCAGTAGTGTCCAGAGTGCTCAGAGCAGTGCAATTCATCTTAGCCTGTTTGCAAGAAGGAAGGTGAAGCAAGTAACAATGTTTCTTTATATGCAAGTAACAAAGTTGCTTTTTTGTCTGCATCAGTGAACTCTATTTATGCACAAGTGAGCAATGTGCAAATGAGGCAGGCAAAAGTGAATATACATTATTTTTGTTCAGAATGATTATGATCATTTATCAACAAAAAATAATGTGGAACTGGAACCACATCTACCTATCATGTGTATTGTGTGTCTGTCTTTACAAGGTATACTACATGCACAGTTCATTTACAAGTATAATTTATGTTGTCATTATCATCCAAGGTGCTGAGAGATGTGCAATGCTGCTAAGCATGATTGGGTTTCCTAAGGAAGGTAACATTAATTTTTAAATATTTATGCATGTGAATGTGTTTGCTCTAAGCTGTACACTGGACAAATGTTAATAATAAAAAAAACAGTTAAAAGTTAAAGTATTACAGTTTTGGATATGAACTATCACACTAATGAAATTACAAAACATAATTGGAGTTCCCTCTGTTTACCACAGACACAACTTTGCAACAGCAAACAAATCATGTGTATACAAGTAATTCATATTTCCTCTGCAGTATTAACAGAACATGCACTTGTACATTCTCAGTTGGTTGTCCATGTGTAACTTGCATATTTAGTGCATTTTGCGTCATTATCCTTTAAGTGCATGATAAACATAAATAGAGTGAAAAACATTTTTAGCAAAAACAGGAGAGTTAGGCTATTAGTGAAGAAACATGATGAATGTATACTGTTTTGTTTCATTTAAAAGCTTGCTGAAGTTAGTTCCACATTTTGGAAGTGTATCCTCACTGACACACCCACTACAAGAAAGTTTGTCTGAATTGCAGTTGTGTTTCCTTCTCTCTCACACTAATCATTCACAGTTGCAAGCCATTATCAAATAACACTGGTGTAGAGCCTACACTATCTTTACATCTGCTACATGAAGTCAAATGTTTGTTATTCAGCAATTCTACTGAGTTCACACCTTATTTGCAACTTCACAGTGCTCAGAGGGCTGAATCTGCACTATGAAAAAGTAACCGTGTAGCTGGGAAACTTGAAGGCTAGGATACTTGCCTATTTAGACACAACAGACATTTGGTATTCCTTTGAAGATTTATCAGTAGAGAAGTTTTATAGATTGTCTAAGGTATGCTTTTATTATTCAAGCACATTCTAAATTTTGTAAAATGTGACAAATGTATTTATATATCCAGGAGAAAATGGAACTTCATCTGTATGCACTTCTTGTACTTCACTTTTAGAATAGGCATTTTTGGCAGGCATTTACATTTTGGGGATAGGTTATACTTTCAGCACAACTATTATTTTTAAATTTAGATTTTACAATACTTTATGTTATTGGTGAGAAATGTAATGTATGTGTCACTGACATAGGTGTTATGCTTCTGAGATAGCCCGGGTCAACCTCCATGGGAGTGGGGGGGGCACAACAAAAAGTGACTGGCATTCATAAATTGACTTTTCTGTTGTAAATGTGTACACATCCTGATAGTTGTGTGCACATCATATATACAATTAATTGTGGGGTATTCTTGTTTTGTATGAATCTTCATGTGTTTATTATTTTGGGGGTGGGGGAGCCTCCTGTCATTCCTGTGTTGCAAGAACAAAAGTGTGTTTCAAGTGTTTTTCTGTTGAAAATGTGCAGGCATCCTGATACTTAGTGGAAAACAATACATTACTTAAGTAGTATTCCTTGGTGTGTATAGACCTTGGTTTGTGTGTGGGGGGTGGTGGAACAACCACATAACCCTCAGCTTCACTAAATGAAACGTGTGTTTGCAATGCTTAAAGTTGAAAAATGTGTCTGTAAGCAAGACATTAGTTATGTGATATTTATGTGTTTTATCATTCTCTGTTTTATATTACAAAGGATTAGGTGACTCAGTCCTACAAATGTATGTAAACCCCCTTTTAGTAACTCTGAAAATGAAGTGATGATCCAGGCTTTGGGGTGCCATTGAGCCTTTTTGCTTGACAGAGGACATGGTGATATGGCTGCCAAAATGGAGACTTGGAACCAGTTAGTCAGTGATGTCAACACAGTTGGAGGTCACAGCGGGAATTATGATCAGGTGTTTCATCAGGCCACTGATATGATTTTATCAGCCTGGAGGAGAGCAGCTGCAGTTGCCTGAGAATAGTTGTCTACAGGGTGGGGATGTATGCTACCAAGCCCCCCACTAACACCAAATGAATAGCTGTTGTCCACTGTCAGAGATCAAGGCAACTCAGTGGAAAATGCACACCAAATGCTTGATAATGTGTCTGTGAAGATAAGTTTGTCTAAGGAGCATTTTCCAGGTAAGCTTACATATAGCAAGTTTTATATTTGCTTGTATACTAAAATATAACATCTGAATAACACTTTGGGTGAATTTGTTTTTATTTCTGTACCTATTGATGAGTTAACTCATTACATCCATGTGACACATCCAGGTGCATCTGCAGTTACCTCCTACTGATGTCTCTAGGCGTCAAATATGGCTTGTTCATATTTGCATCAATAATTCCAAAACCACACTAGGTATACGATTTCAAAAGAGTTAATCTTAAAGTTTACACAATGCCAAACTCAGCTGCATTAATATTTGGCCTCCGTTTATTGCAGGTAAAGAGATATTAACTGTAGCTTTCATGATATTAATTGATATAGATATACATTTCACATTTTTCTACATATCTCAACAATCACGTAACACAGATAGAACCCCTTAGCTTCATATGAAAGCTCTCAGCTTGATGAATAAAATGCTGCTAACAGTATGTGTGCAACTTAAGTGGTTAAGTTGTCTACAAAATATTACAGACGTAATAGTTACTGTGTTTATTGCAACTTATAAAATTCAGTTTAAGATCTAGAACCTAAAGAATGCTGGTCTATATTAGATCATCGAAACGGCTAAATTTAGAATGATCTAATATCAAACCCAATATTGCAAACACTGAAAACAGCAACGCTGCACAAAACTGAATTCTTTCTTAGGGAAAAAATTTGGTTGGCCTTTGATATGGCTTCGCTGTTTTCAGCGATGCAGTGGAAAGTTACAGGTCAAGTAAGTGTACGATTGTGACAGAATTTGGGGTTAGGGGCAGGTTACGTGGGTTAGGGTTAGGGTGCGGGTGAGGTGAGTGTGCGATAGTGAGAATATGGGGTTAGGGATGGGTTAAGTGAGTTAGGGTTAGGGTGCTGGTGAGGTGAGTGTGCGATAGTGATGTATCTTAGGGTTAGGGTCTGGGTTACGGTAAGTGGATAGATAGTAGTGTATGTGCAGTGTAGTGTGGGGTTAGATGTAACTTTTAAATGTATGCGTGTGGATAGCTGCTTTTTAGTGTGCTTGTGGTGTGTGTGTGTTTCTCGGAACAGCAAATTTTTTCCTTGGGAAAAAATTCATTGTTTTGAGGTTTAGATATTGTTAGGGTTTGGGTTTTTCAGTTTGACGTTACGGCATTTGATAATGAGCCGTTTCGATGATCTGATATAGACCCAAGAATACTATCACTATGAAAATATTTTTTGTTGAAGAGATTGCCATTTATACTTCTTTCATAACTCCTATGATTTCAGAGAAATGAACATTTGTTTGAATGGTGAGGACATAATTTCATTCTTTCAAAAGGCTTAGGCTCCACCCATTGGAAGTTACAGTGCAAACTTACTGAGCTCCGTTGGAGTGAATGAGTTAATAAATTTATATGACACGGTTGTTCAGTACACATGGTGTGGGTAGTTGTGTCAGGCAATTTTCGTTTTCATAAACTTATAAAATAACCAGACTGGGATCGACATCGTACAATGACTTTAATGGAAAAAACGGACGACGTCGATCCCAGTCTGGTTATTTTATAAGTTTATGTTCGTTTGTACTTGCTGCACTTCTGTGAATTTTCGTTTTCAGCTATTTCATACAGGACTTATAGGTGAATATGTATTCCCTGCCCCCCATGTTATTCTCATTGTGAGGGTTAATTGCCATCTTTTGCTTGCTTCATTTCTTCCAGGACCATCCTCCCTACAAAGTGCAGAGACAGCTGCATATGATAAAAAAAGGTTTATTTGATCATTAAAGGCCTTTAAATATATATAATCTCACTAAACTAGGTATAAATCCCTATGTCACAAGACGGGTTGCCAACTGGCTCACTGACAGAACCCACACTGTAAAAGTTGCAGACTCCAAATCTGACCTCAAAGCAGTGACAAGTGGAGTACCACAGGGTTCCGTCTTGGGACCTCTCCTGTTTGGTATCTACTTCTCTGAAGTACAGGCTAACACAGAAGGCCTCTGGCTAATGAAGTTCACAGATGACTGCAAACTAGGAGCCATAGTCAAGTCCCCAAATTATGTGGACATCTTACAGAAGGGCCTCATTGAGACAGTTGCCTGGTGTCAGAGCCATGGCCTCAAGCTCAATGCCAAAAAGTGCAGTATCATCCCTTTTGGTAAAAACTCTGAACTCATGAACTATCACATAGGCAGCAATATACTTAACACCGAATGCGTGATAAGAGACCTTGGGACCCAGGCGGACAGTAGTCTCTCCTTTGATAGTCACATCGCCACAGTAGTTAGGAAGTCCTTCTATGTGGCACACCTCATCATAAAAGGGTTCTCATCTAGGAAAAAAGAGGTCATTGTTCCCCTCTACTCATCACTCTTTAGAACCATTATAGACTACAATTCCCCTTTTGGAATGTACCTCACAAGACATCTGCAGCAGCTGGAAAGGCCACAGAAATACCTCACAAAGAGGATTACTGGCCTCAAACAAATGCCCTACACTGACCACCTCAAAAAACTCCAGCTTTACTTTGTAGCATATCACCTACTCCAAGATGATCTCTGCCTAACATATAAAGCTATGTCAAACCCAGAGCTGTTAGACATGCTACACCTAAAAAAATCCCAGTCCCTCCGAAATACATGCTCTAGGGACCTAAACCTTGTCACCACAATAAACAAGACATGCTGGAGGGATAGATTCCTGTCCCAGAGACTTCCTATACTCTGAAACAAGCTACCCATCTATGTCAAGCAAAGTTCTTCATCAGCACTCTTCCAGAAAAATATTGATGAGTGGATGGGAAATAGGAATACACCCCGGGGATCACTTCTGTGTCTCTGCTGGACAGTGGCACAGGAAAATAACTTTCTTGGGTGGCGTAAGCTATGGAACCTTGCTGGCTAGGCTTACGTAGGCCCTTGGACTGATAGCCTAGTACCTACCTATGAACCTATAAACCTATATATATATAAATATAAATTATCTGTATATATGAGGATTGTGTAATGAGTGTCTGTATTGCTGTGCCATCTGCAATTTTGTGACCAATGTTACTTTCTTGTTATATAAATTGGTTTAATATTTAGTACAGTTGTAATTTAATTCCTGTGTTTGTTGCTTATTATCACAGGTGATCCTAACAGTGGAATTGTAGGACTCCCATCACCTGATGTTGAAGTATTGGTAGGCTCTGATGATGATGGTGGCCAAACAGAGGCACATTCTGGGAGTACAAAGGTTGAATCCGACACTGAGGTTGTGATTTGGCCATTCCCTGGATTTCTGTCAGACACAGTCAGTACGCTTATTCATACCCATTCCACTGAGCCCTTGGATATTGCACAGGTCGAGGGTGATACACTTGATCAAGGTACTGTGGTTACTGTGGTTTAAATTCCTTTTGACTCTGACCATAGCCAAAGTGTGGGTGAGGTGCAACACAGAAAGCATGGAAGTGGTGGTTGGAGGAGGCCCATTGTCCACCCTCCACATGATCCTGGTATATAATTATGTGCCACTTGATGTATGTTTAGGGCCATCATTGAGGCACAGACATGTTCAGCTAGGGCATCTGAGGTAATGCTTAGACTTCTAGATGTGACACAAGCTGATGTGCATGATTGACTCTGACCAATTCAATGGATTGAATGAATGACACAATAGAAAAGGCAGTGTCTGTGATGGGAACATCTGCTGGGAAAGGAACAGCATCCATGTGGCTGTAGGTCAGCATCATCACCTGCTGTTAGACAATGTGGCTGTGCATGATCCCACTCCCATAATAGCATTACTTTCACTGCTCTGGCAATGGTTGAGGTGTCCACACCCAGACGAGGTATGCCACTGGGTCATGGAGCTGGACATAGCCATGAGGAGAGCTTATCCAGCAGATATCACTCATATTTGGGTAGAACCAGCACATCTGACCATGGGCACAATTTCTTGCAATAGTTGTAGTATTTGTAAGTATATAGCAACTTTTTTTTGGAAATATTAGTGGTGTTCATTTTTATCCAATAGGAACTTATTCTTACATCACTGAGGGCGTTGTTTATGCCCTCAGGTGCCCTTGTGATTTATATTATATTGGAGAAAGTAAGAGAAAATCTAGGGTTAGACTTCAGGAGCATATTAAGGCCATGAAAAAAAAAAAAAAATAGAGAGTCCCATTGCTATGCACTTTAAAGATAAACATAACAGTACCTTTTTATTACTGCAAGGTACTGTTCTTGAGCAGATCAGTGTGAGGGTTGGGCAAAATTGTTGTTTAAAGGATAGACTTTTACGTAAAGAATCAGTTTTTATTTTACAATTTAATACAGTGTTACATTTTTGGATTACATCCTGAGGTGAACTGGAATTATTTGATTTAGATAATTGTATAATTGATTAATTAGTTAATCACTTTGTGAATTTGTTATATAAGATGTAAGTGTGTGCTGTTTGTTTTATTCATTGAAGGCTGTTTGCCAAGGTGCTTGAGTTGCACTGTGTTTACAATAAATTTTGCCCAGTAGTCTTTAGTTGTTTTATCACTCACTTTTGGGTAGCACCAGCACATCTGACCATGGGCTTGGATGTGCCAGTGCGACTGCTGGCAGAGCAAGTTATAGTGGTCAGGAGTGACGATGAAGAACTGATACCGCTACCATGCATGACTCATACTGGCCCAACATGCCAGGATACAGAGGGAGCACAGAGCTTGTCTGTGTTCTTGCAGAAATTCCCACACATATTTCACATTGAGTGACCCTACAGATACACACACACACACACACACACACACACACACACACACACACACACACACACACACACACACACACACACACACACACACACACACACACACACAAGTACATGAGGCATTCATGAAGCGTGCGTATCATTCTGTCTCACTGGCTGTTTTATAATTAAAAATATTTTTGCCCGCCTGTCTTTCTTACTCACAAACAGTCATTACTTTTGTGCCAGCATTGGCCTCCTGCCCCCCCCCCCCCAAACAGCACCCTATGCAAACAATGATTGCCGTGCCATCACGTTGTTTCTATCTTTTGGAATCAGGAATACCTATGCATTTTCTGTGATGCACAGGATGCATAACTGACTGAGTTCTTCATCCTTTTTACTGTTGTGATTACTACCTTGAAATTGATGATATGTCAGTGAGGCTTATTGTTCCAGCTGTAAGAAAGTAGAGATAATTAGAGACTTTGGACTCCTTTTAATGTTGTATGCATCTGTGATGCATGAGGCCTATTACCTGATAAATAGCAGAAATCTATCGACATAAGTCAGTCCTGTCACATACTGATCATTGCTGGGCTACCGACACAAATTCGACTTGGGTACATTTTCAAGTAACAGTATGCAGTTATCTGCCATTCATTTGTGTCCTTACCCATTTATTTTCCTGTTTCAGGTTAAATACTTACCTTGATAGTCCTACAGTTACAACTGTT
This sequence comes from Protopterus annectens, assembly GCF_019279795.1. Taxonomy (NCBI): domain Eukaryota; kingdom Metazoa; phylum Chordata; order Ceratodontiformes; family Protopteridae; genus Protopterus; species Protopterus annectens. The sequence goes on along the minus strand of NC_056731.1, from coordinate 1,054,128,585 downwards.
ATAATTTGTAATTAAGTCTGTGGGATGCTAGCAGTACACAGCCATTACATGAGCAAGTAAAGGTTGTGAGCATTGCATTGCCTGGCATCAGTTTTACTGTATGTATATATATGTACATAGGATGAATGCTGTGCCCCTTAAGTGGTCAGCATGTGTGCCTCACAATTGCCTCTTGGCCACGGCAAGGGCATATGATGCATGCCTACATCTACCTACAACCACAGTGGCTGGTGATTCCCCCTCTGAGTCCTCATCTGCATGTGGCTGTGGTGATCTTGTCAGTGGTGGTGGAATGCCTGCCCCTTCCCCTTGTTGTTCCTATTGCATCTGTTATCTCAGGGTAATATTGTGTAGGATAGCAACAGTGATAATTTCTGCGCAAGTACTAGGATTGTCCTGCATGGACCCCTGATGTATCTATGCATGAAATCATGACTTCAGCAGCCAAAACATATGCTCTATTGATATTTCTTGTTTGAGCGCGTACCTCATTACAACATTCCTCCATGGGTGTGTGTGTGAATTTCTGATAGTCATCATCAGCCATGGTTTGAGTGCATCCTCTGCATCCCCCAGAAAATGGCCTTGTAGGATACCCCCTTTGGAAAACCTCTGGTGGAACTATAGGTTGTGCTAAATATGGGAGTAGTGTTAACTGCCAGGGTTGCCATCACACAGATTCAGGATGATTCCCTTAGTGTTGCAGATGACCTAGCAGTTAATGGAGTTGAATCCCTTTGTGTTTATGTAGACCCTTCTCTGTTCCCTTGGTGGTGCTTTGATCTCAATGTGCATGCAGTCTCTGGCACCCAGAACTTCAGGGAAGTGTGTTATGGGGTAGAAGTCCTGCATAGTTGTAGCTCTGTGCTCTGGGGTACATCGGAAATATATATAGTCACTGGCATGCTGTGACATAGCCTTCATGAATTGATGTAGAATCTTAGATGCTGATGCCTGTAACACCCCCAGCCTGTCCCCTGTTGGTTTGTGGAAGGTTCCTGTAGCTAAAATTCTGAGTGTTACACATACCTTCATCTCCACAGGTATGGGTAACACTTAGTTTGCCCTTGCTCTCAGTTGAGGACGAAAAGAGTTGAAGAGTTCCTGGACTCTTTCTCTATTCACCCTGTAGTGCTCTACTATATCCAGCTTGTGTATGAAATGTTAAATGGGGTTTAGATACCCTTCTCCTTCTTGCCTGAAGTCTGTTAGCAGCAACAGTAGCATAGAGTTCAGCCTGTTGCACATTTACATGCAGAAGAGCAGCAGCAGCAAATAACATCATTTCCAGGTAGTGTAGCTTCAGTGGCTGTATTCCAATAGGTTTTGGAGTACAAGGCAATAGCTAACTAACTGTACATGATTGCTTTATAGCTTGTTGAATAGGTCTACCATCTTTGTTTGTTTGATTAGCAAACACCTCAGCTGCCTGCACTGTAATTAGCATGCCACAATGTTTACTGGGTTTATGTGGCTCTAAGCACTGAGTCACTTTCTGAATACAAATGAGAGAGCTACCATATGTGCATCACAGGGTTACATGCATTTGGTTTTCGCAAGCTGCCAAGGGTTTATTGAATCAAGCCCAGGGTGTATAAAGACCTTTTCAAAATCAAATAACATGACCACTGCCTCTTCAAGGACTACCCTAAGTCCTTACATTTAAAAAACTAATGTTCTAACATGACAACAACTTGATCTACCTATCACTAACACAGCCTGAGATTCAGTAACCAGCTTGGGAATATGTGGAGCTAATCTATTAGCCAACATCTTCTAATAGATTATGATGTCAGTGTTAAGTAGGGAGACTGGTCTGTTGTTTTCTGCCTAAGAGACATCATTATTAGGCTTTCAAAGAAGAGAAATAACAGAGGAATATGAAAATTAGTTCAGATGACCTTCTTCCTGGAATAATTGAAAAAGTGCCTTCAAAAGGGGTGTTATCTGTTGATCTAGTGATTTATATAATTCCCCATCAGACCATCAGTACTCACTGCTTAACCAGAAGGCATTTGGTGCAATGCTGTGGGGATTTTGAAGGAATTCAGTGGACTGGCCAAATGCCTGAATTGAAAGGGGGAAATTTGAGGAAATTTAGCCCATTGAATAAGACGCGGTAATGCTACAGCTGTAGCATTAGGTTTCTTCCTCCTCTTGCTATATAAGGTTTTACAGAATTACACAAACTTTTCCACTATATCTTTAGACGTAGTCACTACTTTCCCAGTTTTAATGCTTGCTATCACAAAAGTTGACTGTAACCAGCTCTGTCAGGCTAACATAGCTAAACATCTAGAAGATTTACTGTCAATCACACAGGCTTGTGTCTACAGTCTCTGCACATATAGCTGAGCCTTATCCTGTTTCAAGATACAATATTGTTTTTAAAGCCCTTTGGCTTTTTGGATTTGGTTTCTAAATCTTATCTGCTTACACTTATGAAAAGCATAATGTGGCTGTTGTTCTATCTCACTGCTTTCAGCATCCTTGTCCACCAAAAATTGCACTTTAGCTGTTGTGCATAAAGACTTTTGTTCTAATTTAAAAAAGTGGTATCCAATTTACAATTTTCATAGTGTACCTCATTAACACTTATGTGCTTTAGAAAGTCAACTCACTAGCAGCCTACACACAACTTGCATTCTTGAGCATTTTCTGAAAAATAAAATTAAAAATCAAAAGCTAGATAAAGCTAAAAATTTTGTGAATAGTAAAAGCTAGTAAAACTACACAAATACCAATGTTATCAGTAAGAAGTATTCTTTACAGTGATAATAATCAATGCATTTAGAGTTTTTCCATTAGTAATATAACATATTATAATGCTCACAAACCCCTACTTATATTTTTTGCTAAACTTTCAGAAACAAATCCTCATATCTTGGAAACTGTACAAACTAGACATATATTGTTAGAAATTGTTTGTTAACCAGATAAGCATTCACATGACAACAAAAATGTCCACTATGAATGCTGTTTATTGAGATGTTTACAGATGTATGTCAATTGTATAATTAACAATATAAAATAATGCTGACTATCTCTAAAGATCTGCAATCTACCATGCAAATATCATGGACAGTTTTATACAACATCATTAAGGATTCATCTGATGTCATGCAACAGTTTGCAATTCAATTTTTTTTTATTTTAAGTATTAGTACATATGAAAATATTGCTTATTTTCATAATTACTAACAAATAATTAATATTTAATATATATAGTGTTATATAAATGCACACTGACAATGAATTTCACTCTCTTCCATCACGGCATATCAAACCAAACCAAGGCATACCACAATACCACACTCTGTTATGTAAATACGAACACAAATATGAAAACATGAATAATAAGCGATGAGTAAACAATAATTTCTCTACTGCAGCCTATCCTAGATTAACAATCTTAGTATAATTTTGTTAATAATGTCTTGCCCTTTCTAGTACTGCCAAGCTGAGATATTCCTAAGATATCCACCATTGTTTCCAGTCATCAGAACCATTCTTCACCATCCGATTGTCGGTTTTCAATTAGCCTTTACCACTTTTAGAATTCCTGAATGCATCCACAAATTTCTAAAATCAATTTTAGTTCTTATGAAATCTATGATGCATTTTTTCACATGACATCCATTCAACATTGTACCAGTTTGAGTCACTGTTTCAAAATAAATGGAGAAATATTTGTTTTATCTGTCTCCTCTTCTTTTCTTTTTCTATGCTGCATAAGTCCTTATTTACTTTAATAGTGTTTCTGATGAGTCGGATAAAGCAGCACAAAGTAAGACCTTTTGGAAATATTCTCTCTTTTCTGATGTGGTTCAAATTTATCTTTTTATTTGTATTAAATTATGCTGCAAGGATGTTTTCAGTTAGAATCAGGCATTGTCCATTAAATAATCTTATCAAACAATTTGAAGAATGGTGAACCGTTTTAACTACCATCACATTAGAAATTACATTAATTATCACAAGGCATAGGATAGATGTACCTGTCACTGTTCTATACGATAATGCAAAATGAAAACAATGGCTAAAAACACCACTTGGATCCACACATTCCAAACTAAATAAATATATCTGCAAAAACGGTAGTTCCATTTTGCAAAATTCTGCTGCAATGGGTATTGACAAATTTGAGTGCACACGTGTGGAGGAGAGCTATATTTTTGCTTTTTATGATGTTATGTGTCAGTCGGCACATCTGACCATAGGCTTGGATGTGCCAGTGCAACTGCTGGCAGAGCAAGTTATAGTGGTCAGGAGTCACAACGAAGAACTGATACCACTACCATGCATGACTCATACTGGCCCAATATGCCAGGATACAGAGGGAGCACAGAGTTTGTCTGTGTTCTTGCAGAAATTCACACAAATATTTCACATTCAGTGCCCCTACAGATACACACACACACACACACACACACACACACACACACACACACAAACATAACAAGTGCATGAGGCATTCATGAAGCTTGCGTGTCATTCTGTCTCACTGGCTGTTTTATAATTAAATATATTTTTGCCCACCTGTCTTTCTTACTCACAAACAGTCACTACGTTTGTGCCAACATTGGCCTCCTGCCCCTCCCCCCCCCAAACAGCACCCTATGCAAACAATGATTGCTGTGCCATCACGTTGTTTCTTTCTTTTGGAATCAGGAAAACCTATGCATTTTCTATGATGCACAGGATGCATAACTGACTTGAGTTCTTCTTATATATGTGAAATTTGCACCAATTTCTTACAGCCTTTTTACTGTTTTGATTACTACCTTGAAACTGTTAATATGTCAGTGAGGCTTATTGTTCCAGCTGTAAGAAACTAGAGATAATTAGAGACTTTGGACTCCTTTTTATGTTGTATGCATTTGTGATGCATGAGGCCTATTACCTGAAAAACAGCAGAAATCTTTCTACATAAGTCAGTCCTGTCACATACTGATCATTGCTGGGCAACCGACAAAAATTTGACTTAAGTACATTTTCAAGTAACAGTATGCAGTTATTTGCCATTCATTTGTGTTCTTACCCATTTATTTTCCTGTTTCAGGTTAAATACTTACCTTGACAGTCCTACAGTTACAACTGTTATAATTTGTAATTAAGTCTGTGGGATGCTAGCAGTACACAGCCATTACATGAGCAAGTAAAGGTTGTGAGCATTGCATTGCCTGGCATCAGTTTTACTGTATGTATATATATGTACATAGGATGAATGTTGTGCCCCTTAGGTGGTCAACATGTGCGCCTCACAATTGCCTCTTGGCCAGGGCAAGGGCATATGATGCATGCCTACATCTACCTACAACCACAGTGGCTGGTGGTTCCCCCTCTGAGTCCTCATCTGCATGTGGCTGTGGTGATCTTGTCAGTGGTGGTGGAATGCCTGACCCTTCCCCTTGTTGTTCCTATTGCATTTGTTTTCTCAATGTAATATTGTGTAGGATAGCAATGGTGATAATTTCTGCTCAAGTACTATGATTGTACTGCAGGGACCCCCAATGTATCTATGTATGAAACTATGACTTCACCAGCCAAAACATATGCTCTATTGATATTTCTTGTTTGAGTGCGTACCTCATTACAACATTCCTCCATGGGTGTGTGTGTGAATTTCTGATAGTCATCATCAGCCATGGTTTGAGTGCATCCTCTGCATCCCCCAGAAAATGGCCTTGTAGGATACCCCCTTTGGAAAACCTCTGGTGGAACTATAGGTTGTGCTAAATATGGGAGTAGTGTTAACTGCCAGGGTTGCCATCACACAGATTCAGGATGATTCCCTTAGTGTTGCAGATGACCTAGCAGTTAATGGAGTTGAATCCCTTTGTGTTTATGTAGACCCTTCTCTGTTCCCTTGGTGGTGCTTTGATCTCAATGTGCATGCAGTCTCTGGCACCCAGAACTTCAGGGAAGTGTGTTATGGGGTAGAAGTCCTGCATAGTTGTAGCTCTATGCTCTGGGGTACATGGGAAATATATATAGTCACTGGCATGCTGTGACATAGCCTTCATGAATTGATGTAGAATCTTAGATGCTGATGCCTGTAACACCCCCAGCCTGTCCCCTGTTGGTTTGTGGAAGGTTCCTGTAGCTAAAATTCTGAGTGTTACACATACCTTCATCTCCACAGGTATGGGTAACACTTAGTTTGCCCTTGCTCTCAGTTGAGGACGAAAAGGGTTGCAGAGTTCCTGGACTCTTTCTCTATTCACGCTTTAGTGCTCTACTATATCCAGCTTGTGTATGACATGCTAAATGGGGTTTAGACACCCTTCTCCTTCTTGCCTGAAGTCTGTTAGCAGCAACAGTAGCATAGAGTTCAGCCTGTTGCACATTTACATGCAGAAGAGCAGCAGCAGCAAATAACATCATTTCCAGGTAGTGTAGCTTCAGTGGCTGTATTCCAATAGGTTTTGGAGTACAAGGCAATAGCTAACTAACTGTACATGATTGCTTTATAGCTTGTTGAATAGGTCTACCATCTTTGGTTGTTTGATTAGCATACACTTCAGCTGCCTGCACTGTAATTAGCATGCCACAATGTTTACTGGGTTTATGTTGCTCTAACCACTAGGTAGAGTCACTTGCTGAATACAAATGAGAGAGCTAACATATGTGCATCACAGGGTTACATGCACTTGGTTTTCGCAAGCTGTCAAGGGTTTATTGAATCAAGCCCAGGGTGTATAAAGACCTTTTCAAAATCAAATAACATGACCACTGCCTCTTCAAGGACTACTCCAAGTCCTTACATTTAAAAACCTAATGTTCTAACATCACAACAACTTGATCTACCTATCACTAACACAGCCTGAGATTAATTAACCAGGTTGGGAATATGTTTAGCTAATCTATTAGCCAACATCTTCTAATAGATTATGATGTCAGTGTTAAGTAGGGAGACTGGTCTGTTGTTTTCTACCAAAGAGACATCATTATTAGGCTTTCAAAGAAGAGAAATAACAGAAGAATATGAAAATTAGTTCAGACGACCTTCTTCCCGGAATGATTGAAAAAGCGCCTTCAAAAGGGGTGTTATCTGTTGATCTAGTGATTTATATAATTCTCCCATTAGACCATCAGTACTCACTGCTTAACCAGAAGGCATTTGATGCAATGCTGTGGGAATTTCGAAGGAAATCAGTGGACTGGCCAAATGCCTGAATTGAAAAGGGGAGATTTGAGGAAATTTAGCACATTGAATAAGATGCTGCAATGCTACAGCTGTAGCATCATGTTTCTTCCTCCTCTTGCTATATAAGGCTTTACAGAATTGCACAAACTTAGCTAAACATCTAGAAGATTTGCTGCCAATCATACAGGTTTGTGTCTACAGTCTCTGCACATATAGCTCAGCCTTATCCTGTTTCAAGATACAGTATTGTTTGTGAAGCACTTTGGCTTTTTGGATTTGGTTTCTAAATCTTATCTGCTTAAACTTATGAAAAGCATAATGTGGCTGTTGTTCTATCTCACTGCTTTCAGTATCCTTGTCCACCAAAAATTGCACTTTAGCTGCTGTGCATAAAGACTTTTGTTCTAATTTAACAAAGTGGTATCCAATTTACAATTTTCATATTCTGTACCTCAATAACACCTATGTGCTGTAGAAAGTCACCTCACTAGCAGCCTACACACAGCTTGCATTCTTGAGCATTTTCTGAAAAATAAAATTAAAAATAATAAGCTAGATAAAGCTAAAAATTTTGTGAATAGTAAAAACTCGTAAAACTATACAAATATCAATGTTATCAGTAAGATGTATTCTTTACAGTGATAATAATGCATTTAGAGTTTTTCATTAATAATATAACATATTATAATGCTCACAAACCCCTACTTATATTTTTGCTAAACTTTCAGAAATAAATCCTCATGACTTGGAAACTATACAAACTAGACATATATTGTTAGACATTTTTTGTTAACCAGATAAGCATTCACATCACAACAAAAATGTCCACTATGAATGCTGTTTATTGAGATGTTTACAGATATATGAAAATATATGTTCAATTGTATAATTAACAATATAAAATAATGCTGAATGTCTCTAAAGATCTGCAATCTACCATGCAAATATCAAGGACAGTTTTTTTCAACATCATTAAGGATTCATCTGATGTTATGCAACAGTTTGCAATTCAATTTTTTTTTTATTTTAAGTATTAGTACATATGAAAATATTGCTTATTTTCCTAATTACTAACAAACAATTAATATTTAATATATATAGTGTTATATAAATGCACACTGACAATGAATTTCACTCTCTTCCATCATGGCATATCAAACCAAACCAAGGCATACCCCAATACCACACTCTGTCATGTAAATGCGAACACAAATATGAAAACATGAATAATAAGCGATGAGTAAACAATAATTTCTCTACTGCAGCCCATCCAAGATTAACAATCTTAGTATAATTTTGTTAATAATGTCTTGCCCTTTCTAGTACTGCCAAGTTGAGATCTTCCTAAGATATCCACCATTGTTTCCAGTCATCAGAACCATTCTTCATCATCTGATTGTCGGTTTTCAATTAGCCTTTACCACTCTTAGAATTCCTGAATGCATCCACAAATTTCTAAAATCAATTTTAGTTCTTATGAAATCTATGATGCATTTTTTCACATGATATCCATTCAACATTGTACCAGTTTGAGTAATTGTTTCCCAAATAAATGGAGAAATATTTGTTTTATCTGTCTCCTCTTCCTTTTCTTTTTCTATGCTGCATAAGTCCTTATTTACTTTAATAGTCTTTCTGATGAGTCGGATAAAGCAGCACAAAGTAAGACCTTTTGGAAATATTCTCTCTTTTCTGATATGGTACAAATTTATCTTTTTATTTGTATTAAATTATGCTGCTAGGATGTTTTCAGTTAGAATCAGGCATTGTCCATTAAATAATCCTATCAAACAATTTGAAGAATGGTGATCCGTTTTTACTACCATCACATTAGAAATTACATTATCACAAGGCATAGGATAGATGCACCTGTCACCGCTCTATACGATAACGCAAAATGAAAACAATGGCTAAAAACACCACTCGGATCCACACATTCCAAACTAAATAAATATATCTGCAAAAAGAGTAGTTCCATTTTGCCAAATTCTGCTGCAATGGGTATTGACAAATTTTAGTGTACACGTGCGGAGGAGAGCTAGATTTTTGCTTTTTATGATGTTATGTGTCGGTCATCACAATCCCCCGGATTCATGAAGCTCGGCGCAAGTCCGGCGTAAGGCTTGCGCCGGCCGTGCGGCGTAGATGTGGAGTAGACGTGCCATATGCATATTAATGAAGGCGCGCAGCTGCCACAGGCATGTGCATAGGAAACGTGCACGACTGCAAGGGGCATATCGAAGTTGCGCAGCGAGGCATGTCAATGTCGGCTTTCGAGGAGCAACCTAAACTGCTAAATATTATATTCCGCCAGCAATAGTAATTGTACCTATCAGTGTCCATGAAGACTGAAACGTATGCAAAGCAGAGTCCCTGCGAACAGAAAATGAAGAGTCAAACACAAATGCACGGTAGGGAGTAGCAGGTCCATACCCATGAACAAATGACAGGAAAACCGTGTGCCTGTAGTCCAAAGTAGTGTTGATAACTATACCATGTGGAAGTGAAACGTATCAGATGTTAGCGCGCCGCCAGTAGGTACATCCAGTCCAACGGAGAGGGTCACCAGCTGACCCATAATTTGAGGGAGGGAACATAGCTGTGCAGATGTGTCCATAACAAAATACATGAGGAGAAATGTAGATATAGGTAGTGACCGTATGTCTGAATCATATCCCACAAGCCATATAATAGTCACATAGAAAAGGTATGTCCCTATTTCACATACCAAATGTGATAGGAAATAGCATATGCATGTAAACGAAACAGAAGGAGCATATAAACGAGCCATAACAACACGGACACATGTATGCCGAAAGGAACAGTATGATCCGTACCGTCGACCAAGATTACCACCTGTCCCACTTTGTGAGCAACAGTCCCTCTGTGAGCAGATGTGTCCTGACACAAACATGTAAAACTGGCAAATGTCCAGAGAATATAGGACATAATTCCTCCGTAGACGTCATGCAATAGTTGCATTAAACATATTTCATTGGACGTATAATACATAATAATAAACAGAATAAGATACCGAAATGCTACAAGAATAAGCTTAGATATAGGCAAGAATTGTAAGTTCTATCTGCCAAACTGACCTTGGGTATGTGTCGGCCTGTAAAATATGCTGTGTTCACTGCAACTGTCACAGTAGGGTTGCCACCCTTACAGATGGCCAAAGTGGAACATGTTTGGTACAGACATCAGACTGTACAGGCCGACACATACCCACGGCCAGTACAAAGGACTGAACATAACTGTTTTGCCTACAGAAAAGCACATTCCTGTAGCATTTTAATTGCTTATTCTGTTTCTCATAACAGTCAGGTATTTCAGATACAGAATTAACTGTTTAATGCAACTATCACATAAAATATAAGAAATATGTTTGTCCTAAAATCTCAGGACATTTGCCATGTTGACAATTACATGTCAGGACACAACTGCCCAAAGAGGGACTGTCCCTCGCAAATTGGGACAGGTGGTAACGCTATGTCACACTGTGGCCAATTGAAAAGGTGGAAACACAACCGTTGACTGTGGGGAGGCAATGTCCACAACGGTCGGACATGTGTAAGGAATAGCTTGGACATAGGAAAAGGTGCCATCCTACCAATGAGTAGAACAGGCTGGCAAAATCCGGAAGTCAGCTGTATAATCCGAATGTGTATGAGACACAGTCGAATGGGTAGCACCCGGATACATCAACCAAGTAATGAAAGTGAAGTAAGGGTGTGTACCTATGTGCGTGAGGTATAGCATATGGAAAGCAAACATGGTAGGGTAGTCCACACAACCATAAAGGTACCCGGCACATGTAGGGTAGTCAATGTGTAACTCTGGCCGTGTCATGGGCCAACAACCAAAGTAGTGCTCTATGGGGTGTGAGTAATTCGCGTGTGAGGGGTGTGTGCTTAATGGTAAATTTCTCAAAGGCGATACTTGTGTCGTATGCAGAAAAGGTGAACCGGAGGTGTATGAGGGGGCAGTGGGTGAAGTGGAAAGAAACACAACCTCATGTAGAAACAGCTGCAAGACAAGCAGACAGGCCATAGTGTAGAACACAATCTCACAAACATATGAATATGGAAATATGCAAGACGAATGTATAGATACGGCACCGTCACATACCCACAGATGGGTCCTGATGGAACTGGCCATAACAAACGCAACACACCTGGATGCATAATAGCCTACCCAGCATATCCTCCACAACACACAACCTGCCACCATACCAGAACGTCCACCAAATCCAGCCGTACTTGGTCCACTGGTTTGTTGCAGAAACAGCTACACACAGTGACTCTTACGCATATGTAGTAGGTATTGTCACCCTAGGCAGTGTCAGGATTGCAAACTATGTATCCCCTGCAGGTAAAACCCCCTGCACATTTTCGTGCAGCCACAAAAATCTTCGTTATATAACTTGTTTTGGTTTTGACCAATTTTAGGGATATCCCTCACGGGATGACCAACTTGTGTAAATAGTAGAATGGGTATGACGACATGATGTCCAATCCAGTAGATATCTGGACACAAGTCAGAACGTGCAGTGGAGGTCCATGACACTGTCCAGCCCTAAGTGGGCATGCATAACCTACCACTCAGGATAAAATACCTTCCCATGACACACATGTCCAGACACGAATAGGAGGGAGAATATAATGCACACATTTGCAAAGTGGAAAACGGCATGAGGGCGAGGAAGATACTACATAAACAGGTCAACCCTGATCAAGTGTGAGGGACACTGACTGTGTGCAGTCGTGACTGACCATACCTGTCAACCTGTGTGAGCAAGATATCTGGACAGAGCCATGAATATAAGTGAGACAAAGGTCCAAAATTAGGGACAATCTGTAAACATATCTCTTAGAAACATAGAATTTGATAGAATAACAGTTTGAACATTGGCATTAATGTCTGGAGTATGAAGTCTGAAACCCAACTGTCTGTCAGCACGTTCCGACTGCAGTCTTTAATGCTGAACTACTGTTGTGCCAGAACATAACAGCGTATTACAGAGGTCTGTGCCATGCCACTCAACTGTCTGGATATTCGCAGAATGACTAGGGTCACCACCTGTCCCACCTTGCGAGTAACAATCCCTCTGTAGGCAGTTGTGTCCTGTGAAAAAAATCAACACATAGCAAATGTCCTTAGAGTTTATTTCCTAATTTACTTTAATAGTCGCATAAAATTGTTATTTTATATATGAATCCTCAATATGTTATGTGAAGTAGCATAAGCAATTCAAATGTTACTAGAATAAGCTATTATATGTACAAAAAGGTTAAAGTTCAGTACTATGCATGGCTGTAGGTATGTTTTGTCCTGGAAAATCTGACATCTCTACAGAACATGTCCCACTTTGGGTAGTCAAAAAGGTGGCAACCCTAAGAATGACCACAGGTTCACCCCATAGTGTGGGTGTGTGCCTCCGACAATCTGCACCAGTGTGGTAAATAGCTGAGGATTGACGTCACTAAATAATGAGAAATATCCTGAGTATAAGACTCCACAACCTGCACAAGTCATGCTAATGCAAAACCTAGCATTCTATCAACATTCTAAGCTTGTAAGAGCAATCGTTAAAATGTGTCCCTAATTGTCCCCCCATCGTGAAGGTTTTGTGCAGGTTCGGTGCTCTAAGAGGTTGAGAGGTATGTTCTGTACATATTTACAGGAACAGCCCTTCACTCTTGTGTAATGTACAACTGCACACCTGTAGTCACTTCATGTCCAAAAATAGTAATCCCCATATGACTGTATACAGGTAATAGTCAAATGTGAATGGGAACACCCTTCATCATGGAGTATGGACTATAACAACCCCACCCATAATATGTGTCTATAAACACAGGTAAAACTTCAAAATAGGGAGATAATCCCTGTCCATATGCTTCATCTGACATTTGACTTCGGCCAGGGAAGTTCTGTTCACCAGGTGGACAAGCCAAAACCAGATCATTACATGAACACCATGACAATCAAAGACCTGTATGTGGCTGGACTATATGCCTTGGTGTTCTGCATATCCTCGGAGTAATTAACAATGCAGCCGGAGTCCACAGCAGTAGGCAATAGGGAATGTGTAATATGTAGTACCACCTTTTTCCCAGCAGGAGAATGGATGCCTGTGTCATAGGAGAAGCGGTGAGGCATATGTTGATGTAGCTAAGCACTATGGGTACGCATATCAATGAGGGAGAGCACCAATAGAATAGTGGTTCCGGTATCCGGCCAACGTGAATGAAGTCCCGGTTGACCTACGACCACTGCACATATAACCTGAAAGTGTAATGAAAGCGTTCATGCAGTACACACATTTAAATATGTAAAGGTGAACGTGTGTTTCGCAGTAGTCTGTAAACTGGAATACAGATATGTAACTGTTACAGTCATAATTATGAAAGTTCACGTAAGCACAATTATCTATGAAACACATGTAACCCACAACAGGGATATGCAAGTGCGCCTGCGCGTGTGTAATCCACTCACAGAATAGAAAATGAATGGTGTTTTCCCCACGTTCTATGTAAATGGCTCATATCTGTTAAACCCGTAAAGTACGAAACCGGACAAAGCCATGACGACATCTGGTACAAATAGGAACAATCCCCAGATATTGCCCTAACAAACATAGAAATTGGATAGAATAACAGGTTTGTCACTAGCATGGATTCTCTGAAGGGTATGAAGTCGTAACCTGAAATGTTTGTCATTATTTACCAACGTCAGTCTTTAATGATATGCCACTAACTTGCCAGATAGACACAAGGTTATGAAAAACGGACCAAAGATAAGAGGCAAACAGCTGTACATGCAGCAGAAATCTGTACAGTTGAAAGGTATGATATGGAGATATATATATATACACATATATCCACAGACATAATCCAAAGCAAATTACGAGATGAGGAATGTACAGACATATGTATATATGTACATATATAAATATATACACACATGATACATGAATAGATATATACACAAGAAACATATGTCCCTGTACATATAACACATGTATATAAATAGGTCACGGTATAGCTAATATGGATAGACAGACAGACATGCATGAAAGGAGAATACACTGATGGTTTCCAAACCATTGCCCGGAAAGTACCAGTGTGACAGGGCCTGCAAGTTCTACACGTTGAACATGAATATAGGTGTCCTTTGCAGGACCCCAAAAATTGATCCTGTACGAAGTGCCAATCGTCATTGATGCAAAAGATGTCACACCTGCAACTACGATATAGGTGTACATGCAACAGTAGCAGGTGCAAGGGTAATAACACATGGGTCGATTGAATGTATGAAGTACGAGCTGATATCCGCAGAGTGGGGAGTGCTCAGAAGTGTCCTCACACTTTATTATCACTCACGTTAAACATGTTTAATGGATACTGTGGAGGTGTATCAGGTGTGGGAATCATGGGTATGCAGAATTGGGCCAAGGTGTTGGTTGGCACAGATCTATTAGGTACGCCCCATGGGAGTGATCAATATACCTATGTGGGTATAGCACACGCCTACATTCTCCAAAAAGGTGCAACCCATCTACTGGATATTGTGTAAACCATTGAGGGAAGACGTAGGGACCTCTATCAGTGTCATGTAGGCAATTATCATGGATGAACATGCGTACGACCAAGATGGTAACCATACCTGTCAGAATGTCAGAATAAGACAGCTGGACTAAGGCATAGTACACGACAGACAAATAGGGACTATATTAAATATACCTCAGACAAAGTCAGACCATTGATAGAATAATTGCGTAGTCAGGAATATGAATGTTATGAGAGTTAGTAATCATGGAATAGGAATGTCAGTCATGATTACCTAACCGCACAGTCCGTCATGACTTGCCAGCAATCTACCAGAAAAGCACATTATCATGACAAATGTAACAGAATCATAGGTCAAACCCCAGGGCGTATACCCATAATGTGTACAGGTGAGAGGTATGAAGGTAACCCGTCCTAATGAAATGTACAGAACTAGTGATACTAGGTGGACAGGTGAGAAGAAAGACATCAGGACAAATGACAAAACATGTACAAGTCATAAGCATGTTTGTCCACAAATGTGAATTACAATGTATGGCCTGTGAAAGTCAATGTGCAAGGTTAATAGACTCAAAAGACATGTGTCCCTCAGGGTGTCATGCAGTGTCACTGATACAGTGTGCAGTCCCCCATACTCGTGCATGAGCTCTGCCACTGACAGAAAGCGCAAATACCGGCGTACACATAAGGTACATGATGGAATAATTAGTGTGGATAAGCACCTGTTGGCCTGTGTGAGGAATATAACTCAGTGGGTGGGAGTGTCCTGCAATAGGAATGTAATGGTAATTGGCCTGTGATGGTGCCATGTATTGTGTGTATTGGCATAAGGAAATTGATGTCCAGTATCAGAAACATACCTCGTAACTGTATGAATGTGCAGATGTATGCCTCATATGTGTGGTGTGTTCCTCTCACAATCTGTACCTGTCTGCCAAATACCTGAGAACTGACGTAATTAAATAATGATAAACATATGTGTTTAAGACCCCAAATCCCTCAGAAAGGTCATACTAATGCAAAACCTATAATACTGTCAACTATCTACGTTTGTAAGAGCAATATGTAGAATCTGCCGCTATCTGTCCCCCCATCATGTTAGGCTTTGTACAGATGTTTTGCACTAGGAGGTTGATAGGTGTGATATGAAACAGATACATGTCTGAGGAAACAGCATTATCGACTGCAAGATAACTCAGAAGATATGAAAAGCGCTGCAGTAGGAATTTCATCTGCAGGTATGTGCTGACATGTCAAATGACACAGCAGTCTACAGGAAGTACCTATAGGGTGTCACCTTTACCAATGATGACAGTGGGACATACCTACAGCCATGCATACACCACAAATAGACATAGCACACAGCAAAGCCTAGGCCATGATACCTGAAGCCTCCGGCATGTATGGATTAAGTGAGAGTACAGCAAGGAAAGATGACTGCCAGGCTATTCAGCAAATACCTGCAGAGGCGTGCAAGACCGCCCGTAACACGAACATTGCACGGACAATGTTGGGATTTGCAACATACCCCATTTGTATGTGTAAGCTATGCAAATGATTACGTGATACATGAAACAGTAAGCTGGCCGTGCAAGAGCAGAGTTATGTGCAGAAATGTACCCGGATGTTATGCAACTAATGTTTTGCATGTTGCTAAACTGAGCAATGACAGCTGCAAATAGAGTATGAATACAGTCGAAGAAGCATTCCAATGTCCAAGTCCAAGGCCAGTGGCGGCTTTGTCCATTGGATATCAATGAACCAGTAGTTGTCCTCCCCCGATCCCTGGTGTGGAAGCATAGCGCAGTGCCACGAGAATGCGTGCACTTCAAAACAAGACATATGGATAATATACATACAAAATGTAGGTTTAGTTAGATGTTAGTACACCATGAAGATGAATGGCAAGCTGGAGACAACATGGCTACTGTGTACTGGTACTTATGTGTGGAAGCGCTCTGTCAGAGATGTAACATAGCATTTGTAGGCAGTGTGAGGCAAGTGAGGCTGAGAATAGTGAATCACAACATGTCATGCCATATGGGCCAAGCCTCTACCATGTAGTGTAGGTTAAGAGGACTATTAGAGTAGAAGATAGGTGCAACATGAGTGTGTATGTGCAAAACACTGTAACCTCACCAGAGCAGTGTCACATGTGTGCTGTCAGTACTCAGTGGAAGAGACATGTCACAAGCAATCCTAGAGAATGTCAGGAGACTGACGGCATACGCCATGGATACCACCGATGTGACCTGCAAACCTGCCCACAGTGTGCCTGCGCCCATGCGCACCAGTAAGCCCGAGTAAGTATGTGTGCGCGCGTGTTAGCCTGTGTGCACGTGTGGAAGAACGAGTAAGCTAGTGTACGAATGGTGAAGCCCGTGTAATGTCGTGTATGCGTTTGTAAGCATGTATACATGTGTACTACACACATCACACACGTACTGCACACACAGACACACATGCTGCCAATACTACACACATCAGTGAAATGGCACATGGATGGAGACTACATTATCAGAAGTAACAGTGCTGTAAACTATGCTACAGTGATGGTCATAGCTGCAATGCATCATGCCTGCTGAGGTACACCTGGAAGTAACACACTGTGTGTTAACAGCATGCTAACATCAATACAGTGGAATAAAGCCACCGTGTGCAGCAGCACCAGGTTAGTCAGATCCTGCATCAATGTTACACATCACAGGTGGTGGCACAGGTGACATCATATGCACAGGGTGTGGTGTTAACATGTCCAGAGCTGTCATAGAGCCATCCAATGTACACGTAGGTGTGTGTGTGTGAGGGACAACGGTTATTGCATGGCCCAATGGTGGTGCAATGGCTGTGGGTATGTGATAGCCGTAGCTGTTTGTGGTAAATGTGTGTGTCTGCATATACACAGGTACAGCATGTGTCAGTCATATACAGGAGGTTGTGGGACAGTCACAGACTGCACCTGCCAGGCTGTAGAGATCCCCAATACTGGCCATGGACACCCCTACATGCATCCAACACAACTCAGTCCTGCACCTGCCAATGTCTACACATACAGTCTTGGGATCTGTACCACAACCTGTGGATAAACATGCATCTGTAATGTTAACCTGAGGTGCACAGAATTGACAGTTACTACAGATGGATATGAGCCATATTCACACTCCAATGTAATAACCACTGCTGACTGTTGCCGAGATCTGCATACGACCAGTCAAAGGTGCTGCACTAACATTGTTTCCAATGCCCGTGTAATACACAGCAACACAATAACCAGTCTCTACACATGTATAACCCACGATCACTACAGCACACAGTATGTGCACTATCACAGAGCCATAGCAGATGTACATACATCCATGGTGCTCACGTACAGACAATGCAGCAGAGTCAAGAGTGATAATCCCAACATACATATCTATATACAATATACATTATATATATATATATATATATATATATATATATATATATATATATATATATATATATATATATATATATATATATATATATATATATATATATATATATATATATATATATATATATATATATATATATATATACACATACATATGTAGATAGATACATACACACACACACACACACACACACACACACACACACACACACACACACGTTGCAGGGTTGGGAGCAGAACATAAACGTAAGCACTGTACCACACGACAGCATCACGCAGTTACAAAATGCTCTACCGTGATCAGTGGATCACATGATTCACACAGGCACACGTCTAGCCAGCAGACAGCAGCATCAAAGACAAAGACGCTGCACAGATGTTATGGAGAGTGAATACTGTAAAAGCAATGTACTGTTGTCATGCAGCTGGAAACACACACACACACACACACACACACACACACACACACACACACACACACACACACACTCACTTGGCAGGGCTGGGAGTTGAACATACACCTAACTACCCTAACACACTACAGCATGACGCATTTACAGAATGCGCTACCGAGATTACTCAACACAGCACTCCCAGAAGCATACTTCTAGGTGGGTGACATCATCCGCAAAGGCAAAGATGCCGATAGGGAATGTATGTGGTGTGAGGCATCTAAAAGCATTACTGTGTCCCCAGACAGCTGCAAACACACACACAGAAACACACACACACACTTGGCAGGGCTGGGAGTTGAGCATACACCTAACTACCCTAACACACTACAGCATGACACATTTACAGAATGCGCTACTGAGATTACTAAGCACAGTCGTCCCAGATGCAGTCATCTAGGTGCGTGTCATCATCCGCAAAGGCAAAGACGTTGGTAGGAACCTGCTGTGGTGTCTAAAAGCAAGACTGCATCCCCAGGCGGACAGGAGCATGCGCGCAAACACAAACACACACACACACACACACTTGGCAGGGCTGGGAGTCGAACATACACCTAACTACCCTAACACACTACAGCATGACACATTTATAGAATGCGCTACTGAGATTACTAAGCACAGCAGTCCCAGAGGCAGACATCTAGGTGCGTGTCATCATCCGCAAAGGCAAAGATGTCGGTAGCAAACTGCTGTGGTGTGCGGCGTCTAAAAGCAAGACTGCATTCCTAGACGGATGGGAGAATGCATGCAAACACACACACACACACACACACACACACACACACACACACACACACACACACACACACACACACACACTTGGCAGGGCTGGGAGTCGAACATACACCTAACTACCCTAACACACTACAGCATGACGCATTTACAGAATGTGCTACTGAGATTACTAAGCACAGCAGTCCCAGAGGCAGTCATCTAGGTGCATGTCATTATCCGTAAAGGCAAAGATGTTGGTAGCAAACTGCTGTGGTGTGCGGCATCTAAAAGTAAGACTGTGTCCCTAGGTGGATGGGAGCATGCACGCAAACACACACACACACACACACACACACACACACACACACACACACACACACACACACTTGGCAGGGCTGGGAGTCGAACATACACCTAACTACCCTAACACACTACAGCATGACGCATTTACAGAACGCGCTAGCGAGATTACTGAACACAGCACTCCCAGAGGCATACTTCTAGGTGGGTGACATCATCCGCAAAGGCAAAGATGCCGATAGGGAATGTATGTGGTCTGAGGCATCTAAAAGCATTACTGTGTCCCCAGGCAGCTGTAAACACACATACAGACACAAACACACACTTGACAGGGCTGGGAGTCGAACATACACCTAACTACCTTATCACACTACAGCATTACGCATTTACAGAACGTGCTACCAAGATTACTGAGCACAGCACTCCAAGAGGCATACTTTTAGGTGGGTGACATCATCCGCAAAGGCAAGGACGCAGATAGGGAATGTATAGAGAGTGAGCAGTCTGAAAGCATATTACTGTCCCAAGGTAGAACTAGACAAACACACGGCAGTGGTGTGATCGGGGCAACCAAATATCTACTGAGCACTACAACAACACTACATAGATACGAGACACACCACAGACAGTACACCCTTCAAGACAGCAACCAGTTTGTTCAATGTAGGCATCCATCATGACATTGAAAATGGACATCTGTTGCCTGGATGACCACCATCACTATACAGGATGTCAATGGCCATGCCCACACGCTTAGTATCACATGTCTGTTTGGAATGTACTGTGTGTCCATCTACACAATGGCGTACTGGGCATGCTCACACACTTAGCAGTTGCAAAGGGCCATCTTGCATGCACACGGATTCTAACGGAAAGGTGCAGTTTGGAATGTACTGTGTGCCCATCTACACAATGGCGTACTGGGCATGCTCACACACTTAGCAGTTGCAAAGGGCCGTCTGGCATGCACATGGATTCTAATCATGGAAGTGCACAGTTTGGAATGTACTGTGTGTCCAGCTACACAACGGTGTACTGGGCATGCTCACACACTTAGCAGTTGCAAAGGGCCATCTTGCATGCACATGGATTCTAATCACGGAAGGGCACAGTTTGGAATGTACTGTGTGTCCAGCTACACACCGGCATATTGGGCATGCTCACACACTTAGCAGTTGCAAAGGGCCGTCTTGCATGCACATGGATTCTAATCACGGAAGGGTGCAGTTTGGAATGTACTGTGTGTCCAGCTACACAACGGCGTACTGGGCATGCTCACACACTTAGCAGTTGCAAAGGGCCGTCTTGCATGCACACGGATTCTAAACACAGAAGGGCACAGTATGGTATTACTGTCCCCACGTATATGAAGGCCACTCACATGTATTGACCAGTAAACACTCAGGAGCTATCAAAGTTGTCTCAGGTGTAGATCACAGAGGTACACACCACAATCTACAATGTAGCCATCACACATCACCATGTCATTGGACCAGCAATACACAGCCATACATTAACACAACACTGTGTGACTCATGACCAGTGGACTGTACATAGGTCTACAGCAACTGTGCAGACTACACATGTACCGACAGGGTTCCATCATGTGTTATGCACTGCAATGATACCACTGGACATAACCAGGTCAACTCTACACATACCAGGGGCCCTGGGTCTTACACAGCTGTGACAGATGACTGTCACTGTACACCAACGAACACACATGTTTGGCTATATCATACATGTAATTGCAGTGGATATGTGCATGGACCAAACACACACCACATATGTACATAGCATAGCTTTTGCTGTCCTCTGTGCAGACAAGTGGCTACAGCAATCATACGCACACAAATGGAAGGTGGGCCCATGGCTGTTGAATGCTAACAGTACATGAGGTAGCAATGTTGACCAAGGACACATTCCCTCTGTACTAGTTACCCATGACACCCATCATATCATACAACAGTCCATGTGTTATGTATGTCAACACACATGTCCACCAATTGCAATACATACAAACATGGCTACATGACAGGCATGTAGGACCAACACACATGTACAATCTGTAGTGTGCATGCAGCTACCATGCATGTACAGTAGCTGATGTAAGTAACTCATCTGTGCCTAACTACAACATGCAGCTGCAATGCAGCCCCATAATTGACACTTGTATATGGTGACATACTGACAGTACGGTAGGATGTACAGCAGGTATGGATGGATGTGTGTACATAAAGTGGTGATGCACCTGTGTAGATGG
Source organism: Protopterus annectens (assembly GCF_019279795.1). Classification (NCBI taxonomy): domain Eukaryota; kingdom Metazoa; phylum Chordata; order Ceratodontiformes; family Protopteridae; genus Protopterus; species Protopterus annectens. The sequence continues at coordinate 1,054,106,711 of NC_056731.1, read as the reverse complement.
ATGTTTGCCAGGGATGGCTCACAGGTGTGTCACATGCCATCCAACCATGACATGTGCAAAGAGTACGCTATGTTACCATTACTTGACGGTGGAGACATAACATCTACACAGCGGTCAGGTGTTACCGACAGGACGTCACTTGACACCTGTAACACTTACATCCTCCTGTGTGCATATAGCAACACAATTGCCGAAGGTAGCATTGGTACACATAACGCGGCCAATACTGCTGCATGTCTGTCAGAAGTATCATCATATAGCAGGTGTATCATTCACAGTACTGCCATGTGTGTTTGCTTGTGTGACCATATATGCCACATATGGTGTGGAACACAACCAAATTGTCACACACCCCTGTACACTGTTGTAGAGACCTGTACATACTGCAGTGTGGGAAGCATGACGTAGGCAGGTGTGGTGTGTGTATCACACACATCAGCTATCCAAATGTGTACGACATTCGTGGTCTCCACAGTGTGTGTGTGTGTGTGTGTGTGTGTGTGTGTATGTATGTAGGTATGTATGGCTGTCTGGTGCATGGAGTGAGGGTGTATGCTACCATACAGAACACACAGGATCCCTAACCCCTCATAGTGATGCAGTCCACTACCCTGTTGATGCCATTGGTCTCAGCCGCACTTACTACCTGTACATGCTCTTTCTCTGTGTCTCATTGTGTGGGTGCACAGTACTGTGAGGGTATGACCACATAGGCAAGGGTCCTCACCTCAACACTATGGGGTGTGCGTTATAGTGTTTTTGACCCCATTAGTGTGAGCATGTTCCTGTAATGTGACAGGGTATTACGCTACACAGTGAGTCCTCATGCCATCAAGTGGCCTCTGACATTATCATTGGCCAGACCGCTGTGTACAACCCCTGCATGATGTCAACATACCTGTGATGTGACCTGGTATGGATGTCACGTCTCTAGCCACTGTAGCCTATTAAACTGCCCACATGCTTCTGGCTCAGCATATGTGTGGACATCTGTGATATGTTAGACTTTCAGACAGTCAGGCTGAGGCTACATTTAGCATGCTGATATTGCCATATGTGCCTGTGAGTACTCCACAGTTACACATGGGAGACTGCAAACAGTGCTACCTGTAGGCACATGCAAGTAGACCATAAGGAGGGAACCAGGGCATCATTACCAACATACTGTTACTGTTGTTACCATGACACATACTGTGAACATATAACAATGCATGCTAAACCTGTACTACACGGTATGTTTGGTGCATGTCAACAGTACACAACTAATGTAATATACACGTCTCACACTATTCTCACACAACTATTGTAATATACACTTCTCTCACTATTCTTACACAACTAATGTAAATTACACTTCTCACTATTCTGTTCACCCTGTGCATCAGACCATTTGAGCATGTCCCTGCACCGGTGGTGTGGATGACAGGGATGCGGCACAAGCTTCATCATATGCACAGGGTGATAATGTTTGCCAGGGGCATAGGCTGCACCAATGGATGACATCATGTGTGTGGGTAAAGGCCAGTGATATGATTGGACATATCTGTTCAGTATGCATGTGGTTGTTGTTGTGTCCTACAGATGTCTTTGTTGTGTGCGTGTATGTGTGTACACAGTTCTGCCTTTTGTGAGGCCTACACAGGGTATTATTGATAGCTCCAGATTGCACAGACCAGGTTGTACAGCTCACTGTGTCCGGCCATGGCCACATGACCTGTGCCTGCCTGGGGTTGCACGGGCACTACGAGGCGGAGGTACAGATTGGCTACTGTCCGACGACACATGTCCACTGTAACCGTGTCCCCAATGGGAATGTCCAGGGCCACGTCCACATGGCCTGCTGTGTCCTGTTGTGGACAGTGCAGCACCAGCTGCACTGCTACTGCTACCGGCACTATGGGAGCGGGCATGTGAGGTGGCACGCTCACGTTAACCTGCACTAGGTGGTGTGGCTGGCCTACGTCCACATGGCCTATGCCTCACTCCTACCAGATGTTCCAGCACAGACAGCTCACACTCGCAGATTGCCAAACCACGGTCAAGGATTAAAACCATGTCACCCAATCGCCTGTCAAGAACATCAGCAATCTGCTGTTGAGCATTTACCAATGCCCGGATGTTGTTATTTAGGGTACGGATAGCAGCCCTCTGCAGCCTCTGCCCTTCCCTGGTGTGCCGTTCAGCACATGCCTGTGCCGCCATTACAGTCTGGAACATGCATCTGGTGATACCAGCTGCTGCGCTCTGTCCTGCAGGTGCATGTCTGCCAGAGGTCCTCCTATGAACAGCACCAGCCACATGCCTGTGTGGCACATCTGCAGTCATTACACTGACACCATGGTGTGTAGACACACCTTCTGTAGCCACCACACATTCCTGTTCCATGCTAACAGACGCTGACTGTCCTTCCTCTATGGCCAATGGTGATGCTGTATGTGTTGGCAGCAGAACTGTGTGTGGGGAAGAGGGGGACATAGCTGGGATGGCAACCATTGGCACAGATTCAGCCCCTGACAACCCTGCCTGTACCTCATGCATATGTTCATCACTGCTAGTATCTGTGGGGACACTAACATCAGATGGACCGCAGGAGGGTAACGCACCTACATCACCTGTGAATGCAAAGAAAGACTCTAAATTACAATAGACACAGACACACAGACACAGAGACACACAGACACACACACACACACACACACACACACACACACACACACACACACACACACACACACACACACACACACACACACACACACACACACACACACAGACACACCATGCATGTGATTTGACAGATGGCATGCAGCATGCCTGTGGTACAGCAGAGGGCATGCAGCTCAGACATTAATAGCGTTAGTAAGCATACCTCCCTGGGGTGCACACTACAGCAAGCAGGTGTCATATCAGTAGCCATGCAGTTCACACAATCATGGTAGTATGCATGCATTCCTGTGATACACCATGTGGACCAGAACAGGATCGCAGTACACATGGCTGATGTGACCTTGACATGTACTCTGCTGACATGTGCATTAACATGCATACATGTCTGACACAATGGTGTTCTGACACATGTACAGCATCGTAATGGGCATCACATTGTGGTATTGTCTGTATGCCCTACAGATAGAATGCATGTTTAGCAAATGTGCATGAGCATGGAAGGGTAGTGTGAGCCATCTACATTGCTATACAGTGTGAAGTACAGACACTGTGCCATTGCATGGCATCTTGAGGCATCTATATTGCTGTACAATGCATAATATGTACACATTGCATAGCCATAACTGCATACATACCCATGACATAACTGTGGATTGTGACCCACGATGCTGAGGTGTATACACACCAAACCATGCTGTGTCAAGTGACAGGTCACTGGAGGCCTACAGCTGACACCTCTGCACAACAACTACAGGGTCTTAGCTGCCTGGCAACCATGTCCACACATAGTGGACATGTCAATTCACCATTTCCCACATGGCATTGATGTACCACACACACATGAGGTGCACAGCTAACGGTGATGTCCTACAGCAGCAAGGAAAATATACAGTATCTGTGGCCTGATGTGGTGTCAATGTCTGTGGAAGCTGTACAGGTGACTACTGTCATGCTATGACACAGTCATGATGTGCAACTGATCTTCTATGGTAGACTTCAGTGACACCTCCACTAGCTGTGCAGAGGCTGTTAGGATGTCCAGTGTACCACATCGACTGTATAATCAGTCAACTAAGGCTACAAGTGGACCATGTGTGGACAATGTGCAACAGGGTGTATACACATCACATCTACTGTGTGGCTACGTGTCTCTGGCCATCCCCCATGGCCATGTGTGCACATGCGTTGGCCAAATTTGTGTGATGGCCATCTATCTCACATGTCTGTGTTGTCCCATATGACATACATCCATAGATGTCAGATATGTCACCATCCACAGGGCTATGCAGACAACGGGTTGTATGTTTGGTATGTGGGGTATAGGTCATGCGATAGTGTGACATTATTGCAGACCTAACACTACATGTCTGGGACATGTCAGATGGCACATCACAATGTGTGCACCCAATGCAGGGGCATACAACACAATGGTGACACTTGTGGGCTGCCCATATCACAGCTCACTGTGTGGTACTGTTTGTGCACCACACATGTTGTTCCAATGCATACTACATATGCCTCCATTGTAGAACACCTCCACCGTTGTATGCACAGCTGACCACACATAGCAATGACAAATACTGTGGTTTCAAGTTGGTGTATCATTTCATTTGTATATATTGCACATGGGTGGCCTGTGTGAATGATGGGTACTGTGACTGGTATATCGTGACTGGAATGAACATCAAGTGTGCAAGTGTTAACTGGCCACATGGCAAATAGATCTATGCTTAACATGCCTGATACTGATGACAGTCTTACCTACAACGGACTTATGTCTGTGCGGCACGCCAGAGGTACCTGTATAGGGGTGACACAGCAGTATGAACATTATCCATTACTGTATGACAGCCACAGGGTGCACTGTGCATGTTAACACATTCGCCTGTATAATAGCATATAGTATGCACATGTGTGCATACACAGGGTAGCATACTGTAGTATGCAGCTTGTGTGTCCACATACCTTGCATATGTTGTTACTTTACATAATGTACAGTGACACATGCAACTAAATGGGATATAATAGCCATATGTGCAGTACTGACTTACCAGGCAACTCCAGCCTCATTGGTTGGGAGACACCCACCTCCACGATGGCAGCTAGAGTTTCTGGATGCTGTTCTGAGGATGTCCCCAGACTGGCCAGTAGCTCCTCGGTGTGTGTGAATGGGGGCTGGGTTGGTGGCCCACCACCTGTTCCACCTTGTTCCCTGGCAATTGCAGTAGCACGCTGTTTTGCATGTCGTATCAAGTCCGTGCAGTGTCTGCGCACCTGCTGGTAGGTGCGGTTATGACCACCCACATTGTTCACCCTCCTGTGAAGATCCTGCCACAGGTCGTCCCGCTGCTGGGCATGCTGTGGTACATGGCTGAACAACACCTCATAGTTCTCATGGAAGTACAGGATGAGGACATCATCCTCCTGGTGGCTGTACACTGGAAGGCATGTACGAGGCATTATCTGTAAGACATAATGATGGTGACAGGTCACAGTTTCAGAGATGTACAGAGATACTGCTGCACATACATTTCTATGACATCTAGTACATCTGCACAGTTATCTTTGCAAATCATCATGACACGGACATGACTGACGTGTTTGTGTCACACACATGTAACACCCATTGTGCATTGCATATCATCACCATATATGTGTGTCACCTCATTACAGTATTCATACTCCATGTGAATGCTGTCTTGATGTGGGCATGTCCTGCACTTAAATGTTCAACCATCCCGCCCCATGCCTGGTTGCCAGGTAAATGGGGTGGTTTGGGCCTTGAGGGGGGTTATAAAAAGCAATTTTCAACCACGAAAAACAGCCTTTAATGGACTTTGAAAACAGTTTTTAAAAAATGGGCCCCCACCCTGGAATGGGGGAAACCTTTTTACATTTCATGGTTTTGGGGGATATTACATTACACAGGGGGCTGTCCCGCTGTTCCAACATTCCCGCCATGCCTTTTTTCAATGGATAGGGCATGGGACAATGGTTAGCGGGGTCTTTTGCAAGGTTTTTAACCCTTGGGATGTATGGGTTTTAAGGGTGGGAACAGCAGGGCCCTTACCCCAAAGGTGATAGTGCCAATTTTTGGTCCCCCCAGTTGATATCCTTCCAAAGCCCCCCCATACACCCTGTATGACTGGGTACCTTCGTTTGATACCAAGGGGCCTGGGTTTTTCAAAGTCAATGTATGGGACAGGGAAACCCTTCCAGGCCAAAAGTTTCCCAACCTAGGGGATTAAGGGAAGGGATTTTCCCATGACAATGCTTACAATCAGGGAAAGGACAAAGTAACCCCCTTCCCCCCCCATTTTTATGGTTTTTACAAATGGCCCCTTTTCAAGGTAGGACACATCCTTCATAAAGGGGGGTAAATTTTTTGGGTGGTATGGGGGACAAAGATGGGCCCATTAAACCCTTTTTTTAAAATGGATTGTGAAACCAATTATTGGCACCCCGTGTTTTATTGCCGGCCAATTGAAACCCCCTGGAAAAAAGGATTTTTTCAAAAACCCGTCTGCTTGGGGACCTCGTATGCTAAAACCCAAGGGGCCTGGAAGCCCCCAATCCCGGGAAGGGGTTGCCACAATTTAAAAGTGTCCCCCTTGTGGGGTTTTTAAAACCAAAACCCCATTGGGATTTTTTTGGGGACAGGGATTTTCAAAATTAAACGGTTTACAATGTTAAAATCACCCCTTCCCCAAATTTCCCAAGGGACACCTTTTAACCCCCAGCCCCTTCTTATGGTTACAACACTTTTTACACAGCTAAAATTTCCCCTTAGGCATGGGATTCACATTCCCTTCAACCAGTGCCCCAAAATTTGTCTTGTGGTATGGGGCAAAGGGGTGGAAGTTCCCAAAACATTAACCCCTTTCCCCACGTAAACCTTGGGGCACTTTTGGTGTGGGGGAAAGCCTGTCCCCCCCTAGCACCTTTTTAAATTGTGGGGGTCTTTTCAAACACCCCCCTTAAACAATCCTTACATACAAAGGAAATCAAAACAACTGTCGTACCTCTTACCCGGTTTCACCAACAGGATAAAGGCAAACATCACCAAAATACCCACAGGGATATGTGGGGCCCCCACATACGCCCCCTTGTGGGTTATAAATCCCCAAAACCCATCTGGGGATTTTATGGTCCCCTGCAGGCCCCGCAGGAACAAAAGGGGATGTCCCCTTTTTGGCTAAATGGTTTAAATAATAGCACCCATTCCACACCCCCCCAGGTACCTGGCTGTCAAAATTTCCAGTTGTTATTTGGTCCAAAAGCTTTGAACACTAACTCACCCTTTTTGTAGCCCAAGGTTGGGAATACAGGGATTTCCAACCCCCTCCCCGCAACCAGTGCCTTAAAATTTCCTTCTTTGTGGATTACACATTGGAAAAGGCTTTTTCTCCTGGGAAAAACAATTTTCCCAAAGCCCCACCTTTCCCCTAGACACTCACCTGTGGGGTTTTCCTTTATCGCCCCGCTTTGGGGGGGAATCGTCACCAACCCCAAAGGGGGCCCGAAGCATGGGGGATGTAAAACCCCTTTTCTTTTCACACAACCCCAAAAACACCCCCCAAAATCTCCATGATCCCCCAGGCCCAACACATCAAGGGCAAGGTTTGCAGTACCTTTTTCCCATACCTGGTGGCCCCCCAAGGAAGGGCCCCCCATATGGAAAAACAAAATCCCAATTATTTGCCCAAGATCAGGGTGCCCATCAAAAATTTTAGCCAATAAATTGTTAAAACTACAACCCAAAAACCCCATGGTTGACCCCTTTTTTGGTGGGAAATGGCAGTTCCAAACAGGGTACACAAGGGATGCACTTAACCCCCCTTCTGGGGTAACTTGGGTTCCTCCCAACATAACCTATTGGGGGAAAACCCCTCCACCCCCTCCAAAACCAAATTTTCCTTGACTGCATTCCCATGTTGGGGTTAACCCGGGCCCCCTTGGGGATTCCAAAATTCAACAACCCTTTTTAGGGACATGGGAAACCTTTACCATCCGTACCCCCAAGGGGTTCCCAAACCCCTGGGGGCATTTTTGCATTTTTTTCCCGAACCCCGATACCCCTGACAACAAACTGAAAATGTGCACTTCAACATTCCTATGGTTCTGCTTATTCCCACAGGCCCTTGGTAAAAAGTCCGCCCCCTTTGGCGCCTGGCAAAACAAAAAATGGGGTTTGGGACAGGGGGGACCTCCCTGGGGGGAGCCCTGGGGGCAGCCTGTAAGGGCCCGGTCCCCCCATACTCCCTGCTTGCACAAATTTCCAATTCCGGGGGACCACAAGGAAGGGAATGGCAAACCCCCAAGACATGGGGCATGGAAAAACAACCCTTTATTTCCTCTGGGGGATGGACCAAGGGAACAAAACCCTTTAATCACCACCCCCAAATCCTGCAGGAAAATTTTGGGCCCCGCCTCAACCCTCAAGACAAACCCGCAATTAAGGGTTTGGGGCAGGCCCCCTTACCTTTCCAAAACCCAACCCGGATGGCCCCAAAACCCAATGAATGTTCCCCCCTTCCCCAACTAAAAGTTGTACAAAATTTGGCCCCAAGGACCAAACAAAAATCCCCTCCCCAAAGGGGGCCCACAAAGCAATAAATTGTCCCCCAAAACCACTATTTTTTCCCTTGGTAACAACTAAGGGGTTCCCCTTACAAACCCCTTGGGTTTCCCCGTCCTTTGTTTGGGGGTTTGGGCGTTTGGGCCAGACAGGCCCCACACCCGGTGGCTCCTTTTTAAAAACCCCCAATTAATGGGATACCACCCCATTTTCCCCCATTCCTTAGCATTTCCCCCATTCTGGATTCCCATACACACCACCTCCCAAGCCAAATTTTTCCTTGGCCCTGGAAAACACCAAATTTAGGGTTCCCCAAACCTGGGGACCCTCATTTGGTTAAAAATTTGGGTAACAACCTTGTTAGGGGCCCTCCTGGCAAACCCCTTCAGGCTACACAAGGGTTTTTTGGTACTTTTCAAACCCCCTACAAAGACCCTTTATACCCGCGGTTGTTAATTTTCATTTACAAACCCTGAATGGAAAATGGGCCTCAAATGCTGAAAACAACCCCTGGACTTTATTTTTATTACACCCCAAACCCCCTATCCCTGGTATTCCCCCCAAAAGACCATGTTTTTTTTAAAACATTCAACCCACTCCCGGGGGTTAATTCCATGGGTTGGTACCCAAAATGGAACCTTTTGACGGGGGGTGGGACAAACCCCCTTGGGCCCTGGTCAAAACCTTTTAAACCCCAAAGGGAACCCCCCATTTTTTTACCTTCCAACAGCTACGTTTAAAAATTTCCACAAAATTCACCCAAGGCTTTTTTGGTTGCAGTAAATATTTGGGGAATACCCACCCCGCCCCTTCACATTTTCAAAATACTCAGGGGGCCCTTTAAAAGACCCCGGGATGTTCCCCAAAAATTTTGGATATTCCCCAAAAGCAAAATTAACAACCCTTACCACTCAGGGAAATTCCACAAACAAAAGGGGGGTGTCCCCCGGGGGACACCCAAACTAAAACCCCACCAAAGTTTGGGAAAATGGCCCCATGTCACCCCAAAGGGGCCCAGGCCCGTTATGTAAAAACCCCCTTGGAATTTGGGAAAAATGTCCCCACTAGGGGGACCAATTCAGGGAAAAAAGGGCCCCTTTTTACAGGGCATTGGGGGCCCCTGGTGGAAAACAGGGAAAACATAACTTCCAACGGTGGCCCCACAAAGAATGGGAACTATTAAGTCCTTTCCCCCTGGACTTTGGACCCTTTTTCCCTTTTTATTGGGGACATCATTCAAGGCCCATTCCACAAGCCCTTGTTTGGGCTCCAAAAATCCTTTGGATGCCCCCTGGTTGGCCTTTTTAGGGAGAAAGCATTCCCCTACAAACCCATTTCCTTTTTTACAAATTCCCCTAATTTAAAAAATTAAAAGGGCCACCAAAATTCATTGTCCTTATTGCCCTTTTTCATGCCCCCTTCGGGATTCAACATAACATCCCCTTGGGACATTTCAAACCCCCCAATGTTCCGGGTTTTTATGAATTGGTTTTGGAAAGGCCCTAGGGGAGCATCCCTTGTTTCTGGATTTCCGTTACATTTTGGATCCCCAGTTTTTTTTTTTTTTTTTTTTTTTTTCACTTAAATTATTTTTTTTTTTTTCTTTTTTTTTTTTTTTTTTTTTTTTTTTTTTTTTAATTAAAATATAATATATTTTTTTTTTTTTTTTGTATTTATTTTTGTTTTTTTTTTGTTTTTTTTTTTTTTTTTTTTTTTTTTCCCCCCCCCCCCCCCCCCCCCCCCCCCCCCCCCCCCCCCCCCCCCCCCCCCCCCCAACCAGGAACCCCCCCCCCCCCCCCCCCCCCCCCCCCCCCCCCCCCCCCAGGGCCCCGCCCCCCCCCCCCCCCCCCCCCCCCCCCCCCCCCCCCCCAAGCTTAAAGGGGGATGCTTTCCAGCAAAAGAAAAAAATCAAAATTAAAAATTTTAAATACCCTTTTTCCCCCACCTTTTATTTTCATTGGACACTTTTTAATTTTAATTTTCAAAACCAAAGGGCCCCCATTAACCCATTTCATATATCAGTATATCGACCTAGTCAAGCCTTATCACTCTATCGCCCTTTCTATCTGTATTATATATATGTATATATGTGTACATAGATATATATATATATATATAAATATATATATATATATATATATATATATATTTGACGGGGATAGTGACAGGCAAGCCACACCTTTCATTGTGTACTTGTTGGTGTATACTGTTTCCTGGACTCCGTACGTTTGTGTCTGTACCTGTCACATTACACACCTGCCATAGGTTAGGGTTGCCAGCTGTCCCACTCTGCAACGGACAGTCCCTCTTTAGGCAGTTGTGTCCTGCAAAATATTTGTAAACATGGCAAATATCCTGTGATTTTAGAACATACTTATTTCCTATAGTTTATGTAATAATTGCATAAAACAGTTATTCTGTATCTGAACCAACAAACAGAATAAGTAAGTAAACATTACAAGAATGAGCTTTTATCTAGGCAAAACAGTGCAGTTCTGCTTTCTGTACTGGCCGGGTGTATGTTTCGGCCTGCAGACATCTGACGTATGTCCCATATTAGTACTTTGAAGAAGTGGCAACCCTACCATAGGTACATCTTGCCTAGCAATAGTGTTAGATGATTCTATACATGATTGCGTGTTCTACACCTGGCAGTGGTCGTTTTACCCTTCAGAGCAGGTGCTATTAGTATGGGGGTAAATAATGCTGGTTTCACCTGTTCTGGACATCATTCACCGTGATCTGTGCGATATTCGGAGTAGGTTATCCCTGTTTTGCACATATCCATATAGTCATATTTAAATGTCGCTTACCAGCAGTGGGCAATGCATATTCCCGGTAATGTGTGCTAAACGTATGATCTGATGACCTGCATCCGACATGCATTACTCGTGCCTTCAGGATTACGTTACATCCCTTGCAGGACGTGGGACCGGCAACATGCACGACGGTCACTGCATTTAACATATGGCCATCTGGGATTTGTACACGTGTTATGTCGTTTTGTACATGGAGTACACTACAGCTGTTACTCTATACTGCAGTCACATGGGTAACTCAGTTAGTTTACATATTGATGAGTCCAGTTAATGGTATGTCCATGTGATGTTTACTGTATGTGCTCCGGCATTGGGTATGTATATCACAATGGGCCACACACAGTACTGTGCTACACCTTCACACGACCGTGGGTGGAGCATGCTGGGATGATGAATATCTGTCATGGGTACACCCCATGCCTTCACACAACATCCATGATTATATTCTGTGGAGCCCCTCATTAACGCAGCAGGGACTCCATGCTGAGTGTCTGCAGAACAGTGCTTAAACACATGTGCTCCTATGTGACAGTTGGTTACTCGATGTTGTGGCGACAGTGGACACTGTTTGCCCTGTTTGGTGTATGGCCTCTGACAATCGGCCATGTACCCACCGATGTACCTGGGAACCTATATACACAGCACCAACATATGCTGATAGGCGCATGTACTGTTCAGGTGTTGACATTCCGTGTTCAAATAGCTGTTGTGTGTACAATGTTTGTGGGCTGCCTATGTAGGATTCACACAGTGGGCCACCTATACATTACAATTTACAGGTGGTCGTGCTTGTGTGCCATCCATTTTACTGTGTGTGCAGGTGGAGAGGTGTGTCAATCCGTAGGGGCCTACACTGTCAGCGTATGTGCTATATGTTCCCTCTTTGCCAAGGCATAGGCATATTGGGCATGCCTCCATCTGCCTACTGGGGCTGGCACAGTGTGTTCATGGTCTGAATCCCTCTGTACCTGTGATGGCCTTGGCAAATGCTGTGGGCTATGAGGGCCTTCACCATTTTGTCCCTGCTGCAGCTGTTTCCGCAGGATCATATTATGTAGCATGGCACATACTATGACGATGTGGGCACACGTGCCTGTAGAGTACTGCAAGGCTCCACCAGATGTGTCCAAGCACTGTGATTTCAGCATGCTCTATGATGATTCTGGTTTGTGCGTGTGCCTCATTATGGCATTCTTGCATGGGTGTGTGTGCATTTCTGATGGGAGTCATCGTCCACAGCTCCAGTGCATAGCCAGCATCCCCCACAAGTTGGCCATGTGGGATGTCCCCCCTGACAAATACCTGATACAGCTGTGAGGCATGCCAGATATGGGAGTAATGGTAGCTTCCAGGGCTGCCAGCACACACATCCATGATTATGCCCTGGGCATTGCACACAACCTGGCATTTGATGGAGTGGAATCCCTTGCAGTTTATGTAGTGCCTACCATGCTCACCGGGTGGTGACTTGATTTGTATGTGCATGCAGTCTATCGCACCCAGTACCTCCGGGTAGTGTGCCACATGGTGGAAGTGACGCATATTGCTGGCCAACTCCTCCTGAGTTCGGGGGAAGTATATATGCTCATTGGCATGTGGTAACATGGCATCCAGGAACTGGTATAGTACCCTGGATGCTGATGCCTGTGAGATCCCCATTATATCTTCAGTTGGCCTTTGAAAGGTACCTGTGGCTAGTATTCGCATGCTTACACATACCTTCGTGTCCACTGGGATGGGTTCCCCTCTGTTATTTCTGGTTCTCAGGCATGGCCGGCACAGCTCCACTATTTTCTGTAAGATGTCCCTATCCACCCTGTAACGCCCTACTATCTCCAGATCATGTAGTCCCTGGTAGGGTACCCTTGGTCTGAACACTCTTCTCCTCCTCCAGGGCCTGCGGTGGTTTTCGGCATCATCCTCCACAACACCGTCAGTCTCTAACACATGCTGATGAATCACAGCTATGGCAGCTCCCAACATGTACATTTTAAAAGTTCCCCATGTGTTTACACCTATGGTGCAGTGTTTGGAAATTCACTGGTGTGTGTAGGGTGCTTTCACACTTTATACTATTGTGCTGTGAACACTGATTATGTACGATCATAGCTACAGGATATCTTATGTGTTTTACTACCGGAACTACTATTGTGGTGCTTTTGGTGTTGAATTGCATTTGGCTGCCGTGGATTACCTCTTGACCTTCCCTTTACATTTCTGCATGTTCCACCTACCATTTTCTGGCATGCATACGGCAGCCTGCTTTAATTTGTACTTTCCTAGACCTGGCGTATCTTGCGTAATGTGTGCTATTGCTGGTCTACTGTCAGTTTGCTTTGCTCTGTTATGACAGATCTCCTATCTTTTCAATCCAATGCCCCCCCTTCTTTCTTTGCATTCCAATGCCTCCCCTATCCTGTTTTGCAGGTTTCTGCGAGCAGACTTGCCGTCGATTGGCCGCCATAAGTTGATTGGTGTTGATTGCTCATTAGTATGCCAATTACCCTATTTCGGCATTTCCTTCTTTTCTTCCCCTGACCTTCCTGTGTGTGCTATTGTGCGCTCCGCGTGCATCCGCTTACTGGGTTTCGGGCACGTTTTCATCCCCGTACACATGTGCTTTTGGGCACCATGTGTGCTCTCAACTAAACAATTCTATACCTTCCTCCCCACCCCTGTCCTGCAGCTTTGCTTAGCAATGGCCAGGCCAGATTTACATTGCTCCAATCTGCTTACTGCTATGGTGGCACACCCCTCTGCTAATGTCATGTATCTCCTCTGAGCCACTCCTCGGTTTTATAGCGCTGCGCTGTATGGTTCAACCTTCATCCGATGGGACATTTGCGATTCAGTATTATCTGCCTCATTTGCATGGCATTGACTACTAATTCATAGTTACCACACCGAGCACTGGCGCAGGCCCTTAGCAACCTTTGCACCTTCGTTGTGGTGTTCCATGCCTTCCATTGTGTATTATGGTGTACACCTGATTTGTATTACATTGCAATTTTATGACATTTTTATATCTTTTCTTTATGTTCCAGTTTGCGCACACATGCCCTGTGGTTGTACTTTGCATTACTCTGGACATGACATTAAAGTTGTTTTTTAGGTGTTGTGCATCCTTTCTTATGCCATTGGCTGTGTATTTAGCCATTGGCATATGTTAACTTTGTAATACATGAGTCTGGTCCACTTCCATAGCTCAGATGTTCTGTTTGGGAAAATGTAAACCGTGTTTTTTGGTTTACATTTCCGTGGCCTACACCTGCACCACTTCATGAATCACTATATGCCTTCATTTGCATGGTGCGACACTGTGCATGGGGTGATTCACATACCTATGCCGAGGGCTGCGCAGTTCTGGCGTACGCCGGTAGTGCACATGGTATTGGATCTTACCTGAATCGCTCGACGGCCATATTTGGCATTATTCCGCCTTCACTATGTCTGCGCCTGGCGCAAGCTTCATGAATCCCGGGGAATGTTTAATATGTGAAAGGCTGTTTTCTTATTAATCGGTTTATAGGTTTAAATTGCAGACAAAAAGAGCCATTTACTCTAGAACAGCAAATTCTTCCACATTAGTAAATTACTAACAAAGTTATATCATATTGCTCATGGCAATCATTCCAGAGACAGCTACCTAGAGACGGTGCCAGGCTATAATATACACAGTGGAAAAAATTATATCCATCATTTGCAGGAGAGCACATACAGGTAATAAATTAATGTGTTAAACCAAACATTTGTTGTCACTGCATGTTGGTTGCTAAATTTGAACAAGTTTGTGGTGGTCTCTCTACCTGTATACCCAGTTATACATTACATTCTTCATTAAGGGACATAGCTGCTTTCGCAACTCATTTTATTGATACTGAGGCTGTGTGCTGTCGTCTGCAATTTACATGCCGTACACACATGTGCAAACCAGGTTGCATCTAACATGCCGTACACACATGTGCAAACCAGGTTGCATCTAAACACAGCATTGCATAAAGGTAGACATGAGTGCCAGATTTATACATACATTTAACAACAAGGCATTGAATGTCATTACTACATCATGTCCTACCCATATTATATGCAATTTTTGAGCTTATGTTGAAGTCTCATGTTATTCATAAGCCAGATGCAAGTAGTGTGTATCACATATTGCAAACCCTGCAAGATGCATTACTGAATCATTCCAGGAATTACAAAACACCTAGTGAGCATCTATATTCCTAGCACACGCCTCATATGGCATTATAAAAATGAAAAGGCAGGATGCCTCTGAGAACCCTCCAGGTTAGCACTTTTGTCTATTGTGAACCATTTTTATGGGTGTAGCATTAATTAATCTGTCGACAAGTATGTTATTTCATCATAATGCTGTTCGTTTATTTATTTAAGTTTACTTCATGCTTGATTTCTTGTCATTACATACATTAATGATAAAGTTATTTATGCACAGTCCTCAGAAAGCAGAATAATTCATTGCATACTGTCTTGAGTCTGCTAAATGTAAAATTGGTCATCAATTATAACAAATCCTAGTGTACTTTATCTATTTACCACACAGGTTACACTTGTCTGAAAACATAATGATAATTACTATCAAATTCATTTATTGCAATTTCAAAACTTTTTAAAAGGGTACATATGATTAATTATTTATTAAGCTCTTTAAAAAGCTGCAGCATTACAAGTATGTCCTTTACTTCATCTTCCCTTTTCCAAAGAAAAGCAAGAAATTATCATTGCCATACACAGTTTTTGCTCTTTGCAACCTTCAATAAAATAACACAAGAAATCAATAGCATTCACTAGGGCATCATGTTATTTGCTGGTATTTAGCTTTCACGGAATCTTAGTTTTCCTCTTTTCCACTGTGCCTGCATGTCATTAGTTGTGGCCTTTGCCCTTTGCCTTTTTTTTAAAACAACATCACCTGCTTTTTCAGAATGCATAATGCTGTTCAAAGTCAAGTCTATTTTTCAGGAAAGTGAATTAGCGTCTTGAAATGCAGAGCTATTATTCATTGCGATCTTTTCTGACAGGGCCATTGAAGGATTTTCTAATCCTCAGTCTTCTAAGTAATAAAACATGACAATGTTAAACATCTAGATTAGGTGGAGAAGTGTAGTCTCTCGGATCAGTATCTCTGCAGGTCACAGTGTCATTCAGACAGTCAAAGCTAAGTCCTGAGACTTAAAACAGATCTTGATATAATCAAGAATGTGGAAAATGAAGAAGCTGCTGGGATTGTATTTTAAGATCATTTTTTTAACATGATGTTATACGTGCTTCAGATAGATTATTTAACATGAATGTGTTAAAGGCTGAAGGCAGCTTAGATAACCCATTTTAATTCTCGATAGCTGATGTGTGCAGTGATACACACAGGATGAAAATAATTTAAACATATGTTTTAATCTCTTATTTTCATTAGGAAAATAAAGAAAGTCAATCTCTTTTACTAGTGGTAGCATTGGCAAAGTTTACTGTGACACTAAGATCAGTTGTTTTTCTATGTTTTGAAACACCTAAATTCTTCTAAATAGGACATAAAGAAAATACTCCATTGTTTTCCCCATAATGTTTAATATGACCATAATTTGATAAGGGGTTGAAATTATTAAATTACTCTGCATTGTCTTGTGCTTTTCATGAAGTACAGTAGATGCAATAATACCTGCACAGCTTTGTCTGTTTTTTTTTTTTATCTGATAAAGTTGTGTTGAGATCTGATGAGCTGTGCTCCTCCCTTAAGTGATCATGAGCCAATGGCAGAGTTCCTTCACTCTTTCATATCCTGTTTCCTTCATGTACACTGATGGATAATTTGCATACTCATAGAATTTGTGTTACTCTTGTCCAATGCTTTCTGACAAATAAAGCTAACACGTTTAAGATTACTGACCTTGCATTATGATTTCCTAATTTTCAGTTTGAAACACTGGCATAGTAGAATAGGTCAGCATTATAGAACATCAGGCATAATGAAACGTGGAAAACCTCAGTTGCTAAAAGTCAGCATTAACAAAGTGAAAAAGTAAAGGTTTCCAAAAAATTATGAAAGGTGCATCTAACAACAACATTCTTAAAGTGAGAATAATGAGTAACTTGATATTACTCATTGATGAACGAAAATAAATGCCTACTTTATAAGAAGCAAAGCAGATAAACTGTTGTAACAAATAAAGGTTAACATTCTAGAAAGTTAAACAGTACATCTCATTATATTATTTATCCTTAATTGTGTTCTTTGACTTTCAGTACTTTTAAGACATTTTTGGTAGATGCTGATGTGATTCACTACAGCTTTTCATTTAATTTGTAGTGAGTGACTTTGTTCATGCATGCTTAATACAAGCCCATGCCACTGTGATGCAATACCACATGATTGGTTTAATTGTGGGGGGCTATAGTGGCTGACATTCAGAATATGCATTTGAGGAGTCCCATGTATCTTCTCATGGGTCAGGTATTCCTGTGGATATGATTTTGTTGCAGAATTGATGCTATCCATCAGAGAGTGTTCATTTCATTCTGAGTGAGGTAGGAGTAGTGCTGGTGACTGTTAAGTAGTGCTGCTTTGCTGGAAGATTATAATGTACTTGGACCTGATCAGTGTCTTGGTCACAGCAGGTGGCATGCACACGGTTACAGCAGGTGGCATGCACATGGTCACCGCAGGTGGCATGCACACTTTTTAATTAATATTGTACTTAACTGTACTTCCTGCTGCCTGCATTACCTAGCAGTTATACTGTGCCAATTCAAAGTCATAAGAATTTTGGGGATCAGGGGCAGCATACAGCACTTTGTACAGGTTTTGAGACTTAGGGTTCAGGGCTAGCACTGAATTAACTAATGGTTGATTTAACTACAAACTGTTCAGATGTACCCTTTGTATAGTTTGTAAGATAATTTTGAATTCTGACCTTACTATTGACCTTGATCATATTCAGGTGGCTAAACTGACTTTAGTCCTCTTGTACTGCATGCTAATTTTCCATATGAATAACATAGATACTCAATATGTGCTTGTTTTTCCAGTGTTAGTCAGTGAGGGTCCAGTTATAGAGGCATTGCCTTAAACTAGCTGAGATAACAATAGTTAAAGTATCAATTATTGGGAAATGCATGATACTAGCATTCAAAACTGAATGGGAGAACACTGCCAGAACTGAACTTCAAATAGCTGTAGATCAAATGTAATACTGAAAATGTAATGACATTTCATGCAATTTACGCAATAATGCTTTTGCATCTTTTGCAGACAAGCATAGTGTTTTTCTAACAGTTACATCATCATTTACATTCTATGATATCATACATGCCTGTGGTCATTTTCCTGTAATAACAGAGATTCTATAATCACACCAATTACATTGTTAAACTGAAGTTGCTCAGGTGACATATTAAATCAAATAAAATATGCATTGTATAACACTGCACTTGGTTTAATTGTTGGTGTTTCTAGAACCATATGTGTTTCAGGCAGCTTTACATCAGCAAAAAAAAAAAGTGGTTGTACTATATCACTTGGGATGTCAGAGCAAAAGTTTGATGTCAAGATGTGTGAGATTCTATTATACATGTAGCACATTTTGAATTAGTGTTTGCAGAAAATATACTACACTATGCTGAATTTTTGCTTAAAATTTGTAAGTATATATGGATTTGAGTGGCAGTCTCAGATATTGTTGTGACTCTGTTTAAAGCAATGCTATCTACATAATATACTGACTATTTATCTCAATGCACTTCAGTTGAACAGACACATGAAATAAGCTGTGCAGTGGACCATGCTGATAAATGTGAAATCACTGTACAGAGTATGATATTTGGGTAAATTAAACAATGAAAACATACTACTATACAACTTGCTGAGTAATAGCTATAGCAAAGGGATCCATTCTTTACTACTGCTTAGAAATATGATTCAATGTCTTGTTTGTGTCGTCATTGTATAAGGAAATACAATCACAACACTCACACACAGACTGTAGATACTAGGGCTACAGAGGGAAATGCATTTTAGTTCTTCTACCTGTTTGCAGCATTTAGAAAACAAGTGTCAAAAGTTTGCCTGGGAATCCCGTGTTGCATGTAAAAATATCTTCAAAAAGTAACCTCAAGGTTATGCTGCTAAATGCTAGGAGTCTAAACCTAAACCTGCACTCACTGGAAGCACCCCTCACCTTAGAAGATGTTAAAATCTGTGCAGTCACAGGGATTGGTTTAAGGGCACGGAAGGCAATTCCTGCCATAGTGGATGGTTATATTGCCTTCTACGCATTCAGACCAGAAACTGAAAGTGCGAGAACTGATGGAGGTGGAGTATCAATATTCATCAAAGATAAATACACCTATAGAGTGGGTAAGCAAAATGATTCCCTTAAACTAATCCAGAGCCAATTGACTGCAGGCAAGATCCCTCTCCAAGTTTTTGTCAGTTATAGGACACCCTACATGAACCAGAATACCCACACTCCATACTTGGATGCACTTGAACCACTCAAGATGCAACCAAATACCATGGTTTTAGGTTACTTTAACTACCCATCCATAAACTGGGTAAATTATACTTGTACTAACACACTTGCCCAAAGGTTCTTGGACTTCATCAACTCCAATGTCCTGCACCAGTTGGTTGACACCCCATAAGGAGCCCAAATATTTTGGATCTGGTGCTCACTAACATGGGTGATCATTGCACCACCCCATGTATGCGACCCTCCCTAGTTAGATCTGATCATAAGTCAGTCTCATTAGAAATAACAATAACATCTTACCCCCATTAGCAGCAACTATACTAAAAAATCTTCTCCAAAGACAATTACAACCTAATGCGTGACAGCATTAATAGCTTCATATCTCCTGTCCTTACTGATGACATGGACACTTATACTGGGATTTACACCAGTGCCTTGTATAAGAAAAATTTATTGACTCAGCTGTACCTTAAAGGATCAAAACAAGATCCTCAAGAAAGAACAAGCCTGCCTGGTGGACATCTGCCATTAACAGGTTATACAATAAGAGAAAGAAATTGCTGTCCAAGAGCAGGAAGAAATGGTCTCTGAATTGAAAACATTCACTCCTCTGCTTAAACAAGCAAATAAGATACCTTGTAAGGCTTTCTAAAGCTAATTACGAATCAGAATTAGTCTCCTTCACTAAATATAACCTTCTTTAGCTATGTCAGAAACCTTAAAAGAAAAACCCAGATCTACACAGAACTGGTTGTTAATGGCACCACATATACTCAACCTACAGAAATAGCCAACTTGCTAGTTGACAGGTTCAGCAAAAACGTCTTCCCCCTGTTCCCACCACATATCCCCCAAAGCATCCCTACCACCGACCCTCCACTTAGAATCTCCAAGGAACAGGTGGCAAATGCTCTCTCCAAAGCCAAAAATACAGCCTCTATGGGACCTGATAATCTCCCAGGCTGCATTCTAAATGGATTAAAACAGCAACTAGCTGCACTGCTGGGTACTCTTTCTAACCACAGTCTAAGCACTAGTTTTGTACCTGCTGAATGGAAAACAGCACCTCCACAGACTCTGGGAACTATAAACCCATAAGCCTGACCAACCTAATCTGTTAGACTATGGAAATAATGATCTTGGCCTTATCAACAAAGATATATGAGACCTCCAGTCACTTGACCCAACCCAGTTTGGCATTGTTAAAGGGAGATCATACCTCCTGAACATGGTGGACTTCTTTGAGACAGTCATCAAATTGCTGGATGAAAGCAAATCCAGGCATACAGCCTACCTGGACTTGGTCAAGGCCTTTGACACTATTTCCCACTCTTCAGGCATCATTGATAAACTTGCCCAGCTGGAGATCAGCCCATATATTGTCAGGTGGGTTGCAAACTGTTTCACCGATAGAATGCACGCAGTCAAAATAGGTGACTATACCTCCACCAGCAGACCCGTAACCAGTGATGTCAAACAGAGATTGGTGCTGGGGCACCTATTGCTTGAAATCTACTTCTCAGATGTACAGGCTAAAACAAAAGGCCTATGGCTGACAAAGTTTGCTGATAATTGCAAACTGGGTGCAGTCATAGAGTCCCCAAATGATCACAACATCCTACAAGAGGGACTCACACAGACAGATGACTGATGCCAAAGACATGGGTTAAAACTCAATGCAAAAAAAAATGCATTATCATTCCCTTTGGCAAAGTCGATATCCCTGCACATTACCACATTAATAACAACTCCCTAAGCATGCAATCAGTCGTGAGAGATTTGGGAATACAGGTTGACAGCAACCTTTCCTTTGACCACCACATCTCCGCAGTGGCAAGAAAGGATTTCTACACCACACACCTTATACGTATGGGCATTGCATCCAGAACAAAAAGGTTATAAACCCTCTGTACTCCTCACTTATCAGGCCAATAATAAAGTGCAATGATACGTTTGGTATGTACCTTACCAGGCATCTGTAGCAACTGGAAATACCTTAAAGGTTTCTTACAAAGAAAATTCAGTGTCTTCAGCATATGTCATATGTTGACAGACTGAAATCACTGTCACTATACTCTGTGTCTTACAGACTACTCAGAGGTGACCTCTGCCTTGCATATAAAGCAATCTTCGATTCTGCTATAATAGAAATGTTGCACATTCATAAATCAAATGGTATAAGATGCACTCACTCTAGGCAACACAACCTAGTATGTGACATCAACAGGACTTGCTGGAGACAGATATGTCTCACAGAGGTTACCTCTCATCTGGAACAAACTTCTAATTCAGGTGAAGCAGAGCCCCTCCCTGACCCTATTTAAGAGTAATTTGGATGATTGGCTGGGAAGCTGCAAATTCACTCTGGGAGTTTCATTTGTGTCTATCTTGGACAGTAGCAGTTGTTGTTGAATAGTTCTGCTTAATACCTTGATATTCTTGGAAACAGGGGTTGTATTTGGCTAGGCTTGTAAGGGCCCTAGGGCCATTAGCCTAGTAACCTCCTATGATCCTATTTTATGCCAGACTGGATCATTTTGTAATGACAGCATCCACTCTGATGCTTCATGTTACCATTCAAATGACATTGTACTATATTTCTTTATGACTCTGTAGTTATTTATTAAATGGCATCGGACTAGAGTTAACACCACCTTCTTGCAACAAATCTTTTTTTTTTTTTTTTTGCATTTAAGTGCTATGTTTTTTATTTATTACAGATAAATGTTTACATCAGTTGTGTAGTGTATGTCAAAGTGCCATATGACTCCCATATGACCTGGCACATGTACACAATATTTATAAGACTGATGCTGAGAATCATATAACTTGCAGCTGCATGTGCATAGCTGGTTTAAAATATAAACTGTAGACATAAACTCATATCTGCCTGCTTCAAAAGGTAGGAAAAATATCACTTCTAGTCTCCATGTTTGCTTGTTGTTACCTACAAATACGAACATTGAAATAACTTACTACAGAAGAAAAATGAAACAAAAAAGAGCATTATTGTTGTGAGCCCTCAAAATACAATTTATTCCAGGTATAAAATTGTATTTTGAGGACTCACAACAATAGTGCTCTTTTTTGTTTCATTTGTTGTAGTTGAGCACTATTGCACCACCTTTTAGGTTTACTACAGAAGACAGCTAAAAAATCCTTTTTTAAACATATATTAAACACAGATTAATAGAAATAAATATCTTTCACAAGATTTTAATAAATTGAAATTCAAAATGCTAATAAATGCAAATGAGAAAATGACCATCTTATCTGCTTTAAGTATATGAATTTAACACAACCTTTATTATAACATATTATTGTAAAATTGATCCATAATGCATACTATCACCAAGAATTACATCAAAATATTTTGTCGAAGATGGGTACTGACAAGCATCTTCATACATCTCCACATGCAGAACATCTAGTAAAGATTTCTATGACCTACGATTCCTAATGGTATTAACACGTGACTATGTAGTACAGATTCATGTTTGTAGCAAGTATCTGTCTATTGCTGTTTGACAATCCATATCAGAAGAGGCACTAGAAGAACGTTGTTTACTCAGAGTACTGAAAAGCTATTATCAGTTGGCATAATATTTTGGTTTCCATGTGAGCTATATACCACAGACATAAATTTCTGGCCTCAGAATGGCCATTGTGAAATATATGAAATGTTTATTTTCATTAGGAAAGTTTTGTCTTTCCTATATAGACAGATTGGTTGCCTTTTTTGGCCTTTGCTGGCCTTTGAGAAATGCATTTCCAGTTTTGGCTTCCATGTTTTGTCAGATATTACTAGTTTTCAGCTATTCCCATTATAATGTATTGCTATCACCTGTAACCTGTTAACAGTAGAGATTAAATAGTGCAATGGTATACAAAACATAATTGTGTAATAGTAACTGAATGATATCAATGGATGATAACAAGGTTAGTGGCTTGTGGCATGAGAACAAACTATATTCATGAATACAAGGTAGCAGATTGCACCTCAGGCTTAGGTGAACAGTACCAGACATGATTCTCTACAGTGGCATATTGAGTCCTACATGGGACCTGAAATCTTGTAGGTGTAATTAAAGGAATGCAGTAACATGCGCAATGCCATGAGCAATATACTCAGTCAATCTATGTTATCCCATGAAAATACAATGTGCTGCATGTATCATTATGACATATTTGTTAAAAAGGACTTGTTAAAAGACAAATTACTGACATTGCGTTATCTTAAATGAGAATGCAGTCTACTTTGGAGCACTTTTATTGATGACAAAGTACAATACTTTAACAGATGACAAAGGATGGAATGATGAACATTTGCTGACCACTTTGTTTAGAAGAACTTGAACAAAATTCCCTGCGACACACTTATCTTGAGGCAAAAAAAAACACATTAACCACAGGCATCAGTGCTTTATTTCACCATTAAAAGGAATACATTACATAGTTCTGCTGATAGTTGCTGTTGTAGATCTTGTTATACCAGTAAAAAATACTTTTAAATGGATGTTAAAGAATTACAAACCTTCCAGCAAGAATGAAAATTAGTAAACCATGCTGCAAGAATTATAAGTCAGAAACAGTTTAACATAATTTACTAGTAAAATAGAAACTGAACAGGAAATGGTCCAGAGATAAAGTAAGCGTAAGACTAAGCAATAATCTCAATTACTATGTTCCAACATTTATAGACTATAGTTTGGAGGTATATACCAGCATTAGAGGCATAATAAGGTAGATAGGATGTGTGCCTCTGTGTATCTGTATTTACAGCAGCAGAAAGTACCCATGGTATTGGTATGCTATCAAAGACGTACATGTTTAGTCATGTGGATGTCAGTAACTCTCAAAGTGAATACGGGTGGAGAACATTATCCACTGACAACTGCTATATTTGCCAACATATTGTCTGTTTCTATCAATAAATATGTACACATGTATACAGTATTAGTAACAGTTGACAAGCAGACCGAGCACTGTGACACTGATATAAACATACGCCAATGAGGTAATATTATAAAATGCAGAACAGGAGGATGATTGTTCCTCTACCTAACAAATTGGGACATGGTGTGGCAGCAGTGCAGCAAAAAAAGGATGATATGGAAAATGGGTCAAACTGCAGGTATCATTTGTTGAGCTGTCTATGAAAGGATTGCTTTCATATTCCATGTTTATGATGATGACTATGGACAAATGCTGCCTATGGGAGAAGGCTGTCATACAGTGGACACAGTAAAATGAACGTGTGCTTTTTCAATAATGTGTGGCATATTTTTTATTTGATAGCACTCTTGAAAGACCGTGATAGGTTTGTGCTATGGATGTAGTGTTAAATCATGTAGCCAATCCAAAACACTGAATTTTAATGTGTAGAATAAATTAGTAATAAAAGGTGTGCTGGAATGGTAGGCAAAGATGGATGTTTTCATTGGCAGCATGAAGATGGTTTGGAAGGAATGCTATCTTTATGATGTTGAAACAGCTGTGTAAGAACAATATATACACATGTACAAACACACACACACACACACACACACACACACACACACACACACACACACACACACACACACACACACACACACACACAGAGTTGACTTCCTGATTCAAGGGGACATGCAATGAGCTTACTGTGCTCATTGTTCCCCCTTTTTGAAACATGCATTGGCAGCAAGCATTTCTGCCCTGCAATCCACAACTAGGGTTGCCAGCTGTCTGATTTTTGACCAGACTGTCCAGTTTTCTAACAAATTGTCCAGTTATAAATTTCATTGAAAACCAGACATGTGAAGTCTGGGTTTTGAATGAGCCAAAATTAGGGACACCTTGGAGTAAACATAGAGGCGATTTTTGTCCTTTTGCATAGGCGCCGGAACCATAGTGCGAGGGGGAGGGGCTTTTACAGCTGCAACCTGCAAGACTGTAATGTTTAGGACCCAACGGAGGACTCATGCGTTTGTGTGCATCACATGCAAATGTGAATTTTAAAGGGTATGTGGGTTCCCTATCAATACACTAAGCCTGCTATCAGAGTCATCACTCACGGTAAGCAAACTTCGTTTTATCATGTCATAAAGCCTGTAAGCAGCTCTGTTTTTTTCTGAAGGCAAGCAGGGTCTGTTTTTTTCTGAAGTGTGTTTTTCTGAAGGCAAGCAGGGTCTGTTTTTGGATGTAACTTGCAAGCAGCTCCATTTTCTAAGCCTGTAAAAGCATGTAAGCAGGGTCCATTTTCTGAAGGCAAGCAGGGTCCGTTTTCTGAAGAGTGTTTTTCTGAAGGCAAGCAGGGTCAGTTTTTGCATATAAGCAGCTCCGTTTACTAACCCAGTAAAAGCATGTAAGCAGCTTTGTTTTCTAAGCTTGTAAGCAGCTCCATTTTTCTGAGCAGGGCAGTGCACTTGCTGTTATTATTTTACAAATGTGACAGACAATTCTAAGTACATGTTTATTTTATTTTTCTGAAGTTGTTTACCGGGGTAGTGCACTGTGCACTTTGCAATTCTGACCAAGTAAACTGAAGAAAGAGTTTTCATAACTAAATCATAAACATTTTTAGTGGGTGTACTGTGACTTGTATATTGTTGATGCCCACCTGAACTGTGTCTCCCATGACTTTAGGTTCATGAAAAATCTTAGATAGTTGTTGTTTAGCTGAATTAATATGATTTTTGTATTATTTACCATGGGTATCAATCAAAAAAGTCTTAGCACTGTATGTGTGACAGACCCTTTCAATGTGGATTGTTGACTATTTAAGACTCAGAATGAGGTGCTCCAGTAATTTTGTCTACTTTATAGTAATTGCACTTGGTTTCATTCCTCAGAGCCGTTCCTGACTTTGGCTCAGAATGTTGCTTCCCCCAATCCCAACTAAAACTGGTGATTTTGGAAGAAGAGACGGTAGCTTGCACTTAGTAAATAATAATAATTAGTGCTGTAGACTAATTTTACTTCAGAAAATGCATGCTAATTCACCTTCACTAATTCTGTCAACTTCGCAAGTTAACAGTACTAATACTTTTAAAAATGTCCCTATTTTTTCTGGATTTGTCCTGTCCCCTGATTCTGGCAGTAGGGATTTGAGAACTCTGCTCACTTTAAGTTCCATTACTTGTCTTTTGGTGATGCACTGCCTGGCCTGGTGAACATTAAGCTCTTCCTAATCCCTGCAGTTGATAGCAGGAGTAAATGTTGAGGTCTGTGAGTGTGACGTTGAGTATTAAGGATGTGAGCTATTTTAGATTCAGATAGGAATATACTAAAGAATAGCTTAGATGTTTTCTTTATTTATTTGAGACTGTCTAGCAATGTTGTTTTAAATATTTCCTGTGATTTTAAACTCTGAAGTTACTGTGATGATTTACTGAGTATTGTCTTGCTCGTTTATTATTAAATATATTTAAACCAATCTTTGTGGCTGATATTTGTGAGGCATATTGTAGCTCTTAGACTACTTGCATAGCTATATGGTGACACTGTACAGGCCACTCCTAAATAGCCTTGCTCTTGGTCAGACTACCATTTGGATAATAGTAACATTACACAGTAGGATTGGACACCCTTTGTTATGGGCCCTATAGTAACTGGCCTTTAACAGAAAAACATAGTAAATCGGCTGAAAACAGGCATCTGGAACAGAAAAAGAGGCTGTTCCTATCAGCTGATGGCATGGTGACATAACAAAATGGGCGGAGCATGGGTGGGAGAGGGGGTGGAAATGGGTGGGGTTATGGGTGATGCAAGGGGCGTGGCCCTAGTCTGGTTTTAGCCACAAAGAAAGCTGGCAACCCTATCCACAACCACAGTTGCTGTATTTAAGAAACTGCAGCACCCCGTGTGCTCACAAAATATCTACTTATTTGCCCCCCCTTCAGGAGAGGCAAGTAGGCTATGCCCCTTCAATCTTTTCCTTTTCTGTCTGAAGCCTCCAGTGTCAGGGCAACCTAATGAACCCCAGTCATTTTGATTGCTGTCAGGGCTCCAACGCTTTGCACTACAGAGCCAGAGAAAGGAACAATATTTGCATTTTTCCAGGCTAGGGCACTGGAGATATTTATATTACAATAGAAAAGGGCATTGGGGATATCGATAACCACATGTATAAAATATAAATAACAGTGAAAATCTGGTAAATTGTCAGATGTATAGAAATATTCAGCAGAAAATTAAGGGGGTGGGCTGGGGAATAAGACTGAATGGAAAATACAAGTGAACATTTTGGCCACAGAGTGGACTAATATATAACTGAGGATAATCCAGCATGGATCAGTGTATATGTATATATATATATATATATATATATATATATATATATATATATATATATATATATATGCGTGTGTGTGTGTGTGTGTGTGTAATATATATATACATATATTTATGTGTGAGTGTGTGTATATATATATATATATACATATATTTATGTGTGTGTATATATATATATATATATATATATATATAATAGTAATTTGGAGTGTGTGCCTGTGTGTGTGTGTGTATGTGTGTATATGTGTGGTGTTTGCATGTAAGCATGTGTGCCCTATGATTATTGTGACAGACTGGTAGTCATTCCAGGATTAGATTAGTTTGCCTGCCTTGTGCCAGTAAGTACTTGGATAGGTTCTCACATTGTTGAATTGCATTAAGCAAGTAATCAGAAAATTAATGAATGATTGAATATAATGATTTATTTGTGGTATTTATCCTTTAGTAGTCACATAAATGGGTTGCCCTAGAGCTCTTTTCATCTTTTCTTTCCAGTAACTGATGCTTTTCAAGGACAAGAGTAAGTACCAACAACTTAGGGTTAGGTAGCTCTCTGGTAATAGAATTATCATAGCAACATTTCTACTTTTGGCTTTAAAATAGTGGTCAACACAGGCTGATTTCAAATGGGAGATATAGTCTCAGCTTAAAACACCATATACATTGACTATGCTAGTATGGAATAGACTGAATCTTTCCAAATACATACGACTCTCAGACATAAAATCACTATACCATTCTTTGGACTTGCTATAATTTCATGGAGGTAAACTCTACATGGAGTGCCATCATAATAATAAGGATCCATAACAGCACCAAATCGGCCTGCCGGTTTAGGAAGAGCAATCCAGTATTGTCATATCACAAAAGAACAGGAATTATTGAATACCAACAATGGAATATAAAGCCTAAATGCACTTCTGCAAAATTGCCTGAACCTCAGAGGTTGACCAATGATGAGGAACTTTATCATATCTGTTTCGAGATATCATTCTAGCTAGGAAGTTTTCACTATCAGGCATAGAATCTCTTACCGGTTTAAGAAACAACATTGCAAAATGTGTACTTCTGCCATCAATGGAATATAGCCACTTTTTGTTTCTGCAAGAACCTCTGTCAAATGCAGTAGGCTCCAAACCCTTTTAAACAAATCTCATGCATTATAAATAACCAACAATGCTTAATGTTGGCTGTGTCTTTCTAAATAACATTCTGCACTTAAGGTGCCAGTCCACCTACCTCACTAAGGCAGATGTTTTATTTCTCATTAACAGTCATTTTCTTCTTATTTACTAGCATAGCAAATGCTTAACTCAAATCATTGTCCTCTTTTAAGCTATTTCCTTAAACGCAATACATCTATCTAATATATTTGATTATCAGGTGCCAAGGATAAAAATGTTCTAAAACCCAATCCAAGTGTAAACTCCAGCTTACTTAATGCAGGAGGAAACATTGTTTGACTACAGCACAATGCATCATTTTGCCTCAAGTTGCCTTTGTGTTGTGATTGCGTATAACGTGTATAAAAGTTATTACTTTTATTAATAACAAGGTCGTGGCTGAAAATGGTCCCTCGTATTTAGTTTGCCTACTTAAAAAAAGTAATTTATGCTTAAGGTCTAAGTGAAAATATTACTTAAATGTCATGAATGCAGAATATTTTGCTATAGTAAATGTCCTTCAAGCATAACTTAATGACCTTCCACCTTATGTTTCCATTGCTTAAACATTTTTTATTATATGTAAGTTCTCCCTGAAGAAAGACACTTTTTCTATTCGCCTTTTCTTTTTGCATGCAGCCCAGTCAGTGGCTATCTTACAGAAGTGCGAGGTGCACCGAAATTATGCTCTGGAGTCAGGGAAAAGACAGCCTTGCTGACCATCTTCCTATTGAGCAGTGTTTTCACCACTTACATGCAACAAAACAAACCAGAAAGGGTAAACAGGTGGTACGTTCTGTAAGAAACATTCACAAACAACAAAAGTGCAGCACAAGCATAGAAAGCGCACAATAAAATGTTCTTTTCTCTTAGTTAAAAAGCTCTGTATGTAACTTCATGTAAAATTTCAACAGCATCCATAACTTTAGCCCCAGAAAAATATTATGAAAACGGTAATAGTTTCTGAAGTAGAAATGAGAAGCAACACACATAGCAAAGCTCATGTTGCTAGACAGATCAGCTGTAGTTGTACCCTTAAAGATGTGCAGAGTAAAATGAAGTATATTAAATAAATAATAATTAGTTACATAATATGTACTTCATTGACAGTACAGTAAAGAAACATGCCAAAATGCAACACCCTACAAGATAAGCG
This sequence comes from Protopterus annectens, assembly GCF_019279795.1. Taxonomy (NCBI): domain Eukaryota; kingdom Metazoa; phylum Chordata; order Ceratodontiformes; family Protopteridae; genus Protopterus; species Protopterus annectens. The sequence continues at coordinate 1,054,076,568 of NC_056731.1, read as the reverse complement.
AACATCTGTTCCAAACAAAAAAGGGAAAAGAGCTACTATAACAAAACTACTATACAGAAAACCTCAACAAAACTACTAAAGTACTAAACTCCACCAGAAATTACTACACACACACACACACACACTTATATATATATATATATATATATATATATATATATATATATATATATATATATACTTACAATCAAAATGTCGAGGTGGCTTTCCTCGACAGTTAAAAGGATGAACACATTGCAGCAGAGAGACAAAACTGCAAACACAATTCTTCTCGACTGTGAAATGTCGATACGATGACAGTGTTCACAGTTTGGATCATCAGTTTTTTGAAGGGCATCACACTACAGTGGGGATCGGGAAAATTATCCTTTACCTCACTGTAGTGTTTTCATAGAGTTAGAATATATAAGTAGCATGGGGTCTGGGGGGCTGACAAATGGTAGGATATTTTCTGCCTCATAACGGATGTCTTTTTTTTAGGATGGTAAGTAGTCGACTGTCAATTCTTCCTTCAAAGGAATTGACATTCTAAGCAATCATCATAATTCTTTTTTGTTGTTCCGGGTCAAGGATGTGAATGGTCAAGGTAAGTCACCTCGACATTTTGATAGTAAACCATACATATATATATATATATATATATATATATATATATGTGTGTGTGTGTGTGTGTGTGTGTGTGTGTGTGTGTGTGTGTGTGTGTGTGTGTGTGTGTGTGTGTGTGTGCGTGTGTGTATTTTACCACATTTTCAAGGTCTAGGAAACATTGCTTAAAACATATACTAAAGCATAGGTGTAACTCAGTACCATGCTGGATTTCCTTCATGTTGTAGCACCTTTCTACATGTTGCAGTTGCATACACATGCACTGCACATAAAGCATAACACACATCACTTTCTCTCTTCCCATACCCTTGGATACTGAATCTATGTGCAAGTTTCTGCATGCTTCTCAGTGCCCTCAGTGAATTTGTGAGATCATATATCTCAGCAACTGAAATTCACTTTTGCCATGTCTTTTCAACCAAACTTACGTACAGGCAAATGTCTCAATGCCAAATAGACTGAATCCAAATAAAGCAATGCAAGCACAATCACTTAGTCTTGTAGGCATTAAAATGTGCACCACAAGGGCTGTAGGAATACATTCTCCAGAAGCTTTAGTAAACATGATATTGTTAACAATATCTCTAAACAGCAGAACAATGCAGTTTTAAAATGGGAGTCAACATGTTGCATACTAAAACAAAGCATTACATATAATGCAATGAAAGATAGACAAAAACTGGAGAAAATACAGACATTATAGAACATGTGAAAACACACCTGTACCAGAGACCTAGTAGCAGTATACCGAAAAAAAAGCCCAAATTGCAGTCACTTTCTAATTTGACACCAAACAATGTCAACAAATAAGGTGTGTCACTATGCCACAGTACAATGATTTTGAGAAAAAACAAAATATGAATAGTTGCTGTTTTCTTTTGGCTTTTCCCGGTTAGGGGTCGCCACAGCCGAACTCTGGTCTGCTAATGATTGTCAGTCGATTTTTATGGTGCTGAGGTGCCAGCCCGATGCCCAATCTTCAATGAAGGCATGCCATTCTTGCATGTCTTTTGAACACCACTCGACTACGGGGAGGACATACAGACTCCACACAGAAGGCACTCCAGCCAAGAATCGAATGGGAGAACCTCTTGCTGTGAGGCAACAAAGCTACCGCTGCACCACCGCAGCTTGTGAGTAAAAAAATAAATAAAAGTACAAACTGGATTAGCTCATGCAATACTATGAAGCTTTTCAAAAGACAAGTTTATATATATATATATATATATATATATATATATATATATATATATATATATATATATTCTAGTAAATAAACATGCTAAATTAGACAGTTTATTACGTTTCTGAGCACAGAAGTGTGCAATAAAAAGAAAAGAACTTCAGCACCTTATGAGACAGAATTAGAAATTCAGAAAACAGAGAAGAAGTAAAGGATTAGGTACATGCCCATGGACTCTTGTGTGCGCACACACACACACACACACACACACACACACACACACACACACACACACACACACACACACACACACACACACACACACGCACACACACAAACACACACGTACGCACACACATTAAAACACTGCCAGACACAAACAATTTCATCCGGTTTATAGAAAACAACTCTGCTTTTGGACTAACTTATCATGGAAAAAGACACTTGCTTACAGCTACTAAATAATAGAATTCCATCTTCATTAGCTCAAACTGAGTTATAATGGCAATTGCTATTCTAATTTCTAGATCAAAAACAGATTTTTGGGCATCCAAAATGTAGATTACAAACAGATATTAATAGCAAATAAAGTCAGTTAGCAGAAGAAACTCAGGTTTGCCATAATTAGTTACTAGAAATGCAATCCAAGTTACTATTAAAGAGCCCTTGTTGAATTCCTCATTAGCCTCAGAACACTGTCTGGTTAAGTAAGTTAGTAAGAGTGTTAAAATAAGCAAACAGGGGCTGAGGCACTCAAATTATTGAATACAAGAAGCAGGCCATACACAGATACCCTTAATCCACTGCTCTAACTACCTGGCTTAAAAAAAGAGCATTAATCATGCTACATTTGGCCCTTCTTGAAATCATAGCAAACTGCTTCCTTCGTAACAAGCGGCTTGCTGTAGCTCCATACCTCCTACAGAGCACTGAGTGCTTCATCACTGACAACAAATCGAGTCAGTATTGACATTCATTTCTGAATGCTGGGAATGCAAATACCACCCACAGAGAAATGAAGTGCTTCAGACCAGACGCCCAATGCAGTATTGGCATGAGAAATTGAGTGCTAGTACTGGTGATTGCTCCCCCTGACAACTTGTGGCTGGGGAGGCTACCCACTTCTTTCCAGCATAACTATGCCTCTGTTCACAGGGACCACATTCAGGTAGTAATATACATTCTGTAAATGTTTTTTTAAACACCTTTACTGAATTATAACTTGTGACATAGGCACATTTACATTTATATAAATATAATCAAACTATATTAACAACTTAAAATTAACAAACATTATGCTTCACATATATTGCTATATATCATATAACCTAAGAAACATTATATAAATTATTCATTTCCTGTCCCCTTTTTTAAATAAGAAACATCTTTATTAAATCACAACATAAACAATCATACATTTACATAAATGAAAACAAACCACACCAACACAATCGTAGTTGGAAACATTTTACACCACTAACCATACTGACACACTCCCAGTTGTAAACATTATACATCACTTATAATCATAGCCAGCCTTAGGCATAGGCCAGCTAGGCAGCCACCTAGGGTGCCGCTCTAGCAGCAGTGATTTTAAAGTAATCTGGACAGTGTAGGTAGACCAAGATGGGGGCACAGCTTGGTGGTGCTGGGGAGCTGTGGAGTCCTTTTGCCTAGGGCACCAGTTGACCAAAGGCCGGCAGCAGCAATATAAGGGTATGGACACAAAACTGGATTTTTTGGCTTCACTCCTAATTGTGCCAAGCAATCTTTCAGGGGTAGTAATGTATTTTTGATCAGTAAGCCACCCAGGATTTAGGAGTATGCATTAGCTAAAACAAAACATTCTTATTATTGTAATGCAATAATGATGGCAATCATATGAAGCAAGTGAAGGCTGCACTTTGACACATAACATTAATATCAGATAAGGAGATAATTAGATTCAGTCTATATAAGCAACAGGTATAACACAAGAAAAGTGCAGTTCCAAGGCTGATAAAAGACAAAATTCCAAATCCAGTGTAGTCAAAAAGTTTAATGAAAAAGATGAGCGCTTTCACAATTCAAAAAATTGCTTCTTCAGATCATAAAAAGACCAAAAAAAACATAGGTTTAAATGCTCTATCAATTAACAATAATTAGTCATGTGATATTTAAAACATTAGTGAATGTGCTCAAGAAGAGAATTATTTAAAAAGACAACCACAGTAAAAAACATCCTTCATAAAAAAACATATGTATAAACAAGATGCATAAAAACTGTTAAAAATCTACAACATTCTAAATAACCTGAAAATCTAGATATACTTAAATATATTTTGTTTTTTTATATACATTATGTTAACCAATGTAGTATAAATATTATATAAAATTACTTTCTCAAACCCCTGTTCTTTAATTCTGGTTTCAGGGGAACTACAACAGTTAGACCAGAGCCTTTATGCCTATGGTGATACATATGCCGAGCTGCTCGCAAAATGACAGCAGATTAACTTAGACACCAGTTTCAGATATATACAGCTTCTGATAGACTTTTTCACACCCATTGAGCATTCCTTGGTTAATAAAATACAATTAGCATAGACTGAGTTATACAAAGAGGCTAGTGATGTTTTTGCTGATGTACGTTGCAGTGAACTCATTGATTGAGTATCTGCTTATGAACAGCGTTTACTCACAACTAAAAAGAAAAAACTTCAGCGTGACATCCATGATTTCAGCAACAATTGGGTTTTTACTTGGCCCAGAGAAGCAGTTGTGATGCGTAATACACCTAGGATGAATGAGTTGAATGAGAATCTTGTTACTACAGCTACACCTACAACGGAACATCAGAAGGAAATTTTGCCTTCTATTCAGAGTGCTCCAACATATTTGGTGTATAGTACGCTGCTTACGGATGAGGCCCTTGCCATTCCTGTACAGCAATCTGTAGATAGAGCTCGAGAATTGGGGCCTGTTGTTAGAAGTAAAGCAGGCTCTGTGGTAAATGAACAATTTTTTTTCGATCTACCCCTCCCTTTCAAGAGGCACAGGGTGAAGTTGGTCGAGAGTTTTTCAAAGGGAAATGGGGTAAAAAGGAAGCAACATTTCCAAGACAACAATTATACTCTGAAAAGGATGTGGAACATGAACAATGCAACTTAGTATGGAACATTTCAGATCGAGTTTTTACGGACCTTGAATATAAGGTACTGAACAGAGGTTTGTCATTCATTCCTGCCCAAATGGCTGATTTACCTGAAACTTTATTAGAATTTAGACTGTCTATACGTAATTTGTCTTTGAAAGTTATTTTTAATAATCAAGAATTTAGCAATGCTACTTGTCCTTTCAAAAAGCCTAGTGCTTTTATACCTGCAACCAATCCTGCTTTTGAAATTTTTCTCAAATTGTGTGAAGAAGATGTGTATAATTATTTTTTTGGTAACAGAAAATGTAATAAGTTTGTGAACCTATCTAATGATGAAAAATTGGCTCTCAGTAATTTACATAATTGCAATACTATAGTTATTCGCCCAGCCGATAAAGGGGGGTCAATAGTTATTATGAATAGGGCCTATTATTTTGATACTATCAGGGATATGTTGATTGATTCTAACACCTATAAGAAAATTGAGGTGGCTGCAATAGAAGCAATGAAATCAAGAGTACATAAAGCACTTATGGAAACACTGCAGATGGGTATCATTTCCAAGGAAATGTTTCAGTATTTTATTATTGAACAACCACTGGTTCCATATTTACATGGATTACCTAAAGTACATAAGGACCTACAAACCCCTAAATTTAGACCTATTGTTTCGGGCACTGGCTGGTTAACAGAATATTTTTCCATTTATATTGAAAAACAATTGAGACCTATACTGGACCAATATGACTTAGTATTAAAAGACAGTAAACAATTTCTTGAACAGCTTTATATGTATTTGAATTCTCCAGAGTTTTGTGATTTTGATTTTTTTGTTACCATGGATGTTGCATTTCTGTTCACCATGATTCCCAATTTATTAGGAATAGAAATGATGAAGGCATTTGTTTTAAGAAATAGTGAATACAGTGTACAACACCTTGACATTATATGTTTTTTTTGCTGGAAATGACTCTAAAACATAATGTGTTTATTTCTGAGCACCATTATTATTTGCAATTGGCTGGCGTAGCTATGGGCACTCCTTCTGCCAATAGCTATGCCAACCTTGTAATGGCAGAATGGGAATCCCAATATATTAAAGGCCTATTAGGGAAGAATATAGTATTCTTTCATCGTTTTGTAGACTATCTTTTGCTTTTATGGAAAGGAACTGAGGCAGAACTTTTACAGTTCTTTGATTATGTGAACACAAGAGTCAGTTTCTTGAAGTTTACTTTTGAATACTCTTCTGAGGTTTCACATTATTTGGATGTACAAATACAGCGGGATAAAGAAGATGGCAGTATTTCCACAAATGTTTATAGGAAAGGATGGTATGTACCTTCCTACCTGCATAGAGATAGTATGCATCCGGGACATATATTCCCCAATGTTATGAAGGGACAAATGTTACGTGCCTCAAGATTAACAGTTAATGATACAGATTTTGAAGAGAGCTTGGTTAAGCTCAATAAAGATTTTGAACATAGGGGTTATGATAGCACTGAGATTCAAATCACGAGTGAAGTAATTAGGAAGGAGAGGAAAAATTTTGGTAAACCTTATTTTTCCTCACCCCAGAGAAGAAATGTTTCAAACTACAGATTTAGAGACAAAAAATGTTGTCTTAATTTAACATACAGTAGTGAAGTCAATGTTTTTAAGAATATAGTTAGTAAACATTGGCATGTTTTGCAAACTGATGAAAATACAGCTAGGATCCTTGGAACTAAGCCCTCTTTTGTTTTATAGGAATAAAAAATCTTTAAGAAGACAGTTATGTTACCCTAAATATGAAGGGAAAGATATGAACTATATACTGACAGGCACTAAGAGATGTGGTGCTTGTAATTTTTGTATCAGTATAAATGAAGATCCAAGCTTTATGCATCCTGACTCTGGGCATAAGTTCATGCTTAATGTTAAAGCAGATTGCAACACCAAAAATCTAGTATATCTAGGTGTATGACATGTAAAAAGTTTTATGTTGGCAAGACTAACAGACGTCTCCGTGAATGGATAAGAGACCATTTATATTGTATTAGTAAAAGATTAGAGTACAGCACACTTGCTAAACATGTAGCACAGGAAGGGGATCAGCATAAATTTGGCTTTCCGGTATTAGAGTTTATCAGGACTGATATGAGATTAGGGGATATTATTAGTAACACTCAACACAATGAAACTAGATGGAGTATCAGACTTAGAGCACATAAAGACTCCGGTCTAAATGATGTAGTTCCCCTGAAACCAGAATTAAAGAACAGGGGTTTGAAAAAGTAATTTTATATAATATTTACACTGCATTGGTTAACATAATGTATATAAAAACAAAATATATTTAAGTATATCTAGATTTTCAGGTTATTTAGAATGTTGTAGATTTTTAACAGTTTGTATGCATCTTGTTTATACACATGTTTTTTATGAAAGATGTTTTTTACTGTGGTTGTCTTTTTAAATAATTCTCTTCTTAAGGTATTTATATTTTCCTGACCTATATAAGCAGCAGTAGAAAACACATTCTATTTAAAAAAGTTATGAATAAGATGCAAATATAGACTTTTGGTACTGAATGAGAGTACCTTATGTGCCTGTGCTGAGAAGAAGAGAGACAGAAATAAAATTGTCTAGAGGAATGAGTCTCTTTTCTTGGCTCTAAGGAGAGGACAGGCAGGCAAATCATATAAGCCACATGGTTAATATCACTTCTGCACAATCCACTTTAACTGTAATATTGTTTTTTACAAAGAAGGTACAATGATTCAATAGACAGCTTTCCATTTGCACACTAACCAATAGCATTCTTTGTAATACTGACAGACAGTAACTAACTGGAACCATTTTTTCATCTTTGCAAAAGACTTCAGGTTGATAGACCCCAATCAACTCCAAGTTGTCTTACTAACAAGTTGATTGAGGCAAAAAAAAATGACTGAAATGCTCCAAAACTTTTTTCCAGCCATAATGTACAATTAAGACTAGAGACCCACGCAACAGAACCAGATGTTATAATCAGTAAAGTAATTCATGGATCACTCTTTCCTCCCTTTCTTTCTCTCTCTTTTTATTTAATTGCACATTGAAGAACCTCCAGGGGACCTCATTCAACTACCTTTTATGCTTTATGCTAATGATACACTAACTTATCATCCAAGATCATCGCATGTAAACACAAGGCCGTAACATTAAAACAGTTGCAACTTCACTGAACTGCAGAACGCTAATTTTAATTTATCTAAAACCAAATCAAGAATCTTTAAAACAGCCAAAACTCTAGCTTTATTTCCCAGAAACTGGTACATCCTACAGCATTAAACGCTCACTGAAGCAACAGGACCTTTAAATATCTGTGACTATATCTAGAAAACACAACTTACACATTCATATCATACAGATTAGTAGAGATGTAGCTCTGACATTTTGAATACAGGGTGGGACACTCATTTAGCACTTCTCCAGTTTCCAAGATGAACCCAAAAAAGTAGGCAATATCAGGGACATGCAGAAATCATTGTATTCTGATGATGCTGAATTTGTTCCCCCTACAAGATGCCACCCAGGACTTCTGCCTCTTTCACCCTGATCTACTCGTAGCTCAGCATACTAGACCAAAACTCCAAAAGCTATTATTCTGGGTGTGAAAAATCTATCTTCCTAACACATCTCCCCAAAGAAGTAAGAGATAAGGGTATCTTGCATTTATAATTAGATTGCAGGCTCCCAGTCAGTGCCACTGTTTAAAAAAAAAGACTTATTATTTTCAGGCCTCATCAAATATAATTTGCCAGTTTGTTACCATAAAACCCACAAATGATTATTATTGTTCAGTCTCAAAGTAGTTAGGGTTGTTACTAGTTTAAGAAAGATATGAAGTCCTGCTGGGATCAGTGCAAGCTTCTCTAGACAATTCCATTTGCATACCTCATCAGAAAATTCTAAATAAAGGAAATAATCTTCATCTTGCACTCACATTCTGAAAGTGTCTCCTCTTTTCACAGCCATTTTACCAAAGGGCACTGTAGTAACCACAGGGTCTCCATTCTGAGGCATAAAGTCTAGAATCTATCTCTACAACCTTTAGAAACATATATCACTTCCCCAAATTCTGAGCAAACTTTAAGGTCCACTTTTGAGTGGCTGGTAAGTATAAATGTTTTATAGAATTTAGAGAGAGACGGCTAGAGAAAGGGAGCTACACAACTGTTATCAAATAATTGATTCACTACATTCTATTCTCAGAAATTCCTTAAAAAGTATCTGCAAATAGCCATAAAACAGGTCCATTTTCATCTATTGCATCCCTTCTTTATTCATAGGATACTTTTATCGCTTTTTTACTTAAGAGTCCATATTTTTTGAATGCCTCTCTACATTGCTATAAATGCTCTAGACAGCCTTGAGCTACACAACCAATATTTTCTATCATTTCTTTTTTCTTCATAATTTTATCTCTAGTATCTTTAAATTGTGTTTGTGTAAATTTAGAATGTAACCTCGTTCATCCTTGTCTTTCATAATTTTGCTCTCTGTACACCAATAGATTTTATTTATAAGTTTGCATGCCTACATATAGTATTACAATCACTTTGCATCATTTTATTCCAAAATGATCTTGAAACAGATCCGCATGGTAAATGTTCTCATCCATGTTAACAAATTTTAAATAATAAAACTCAGAATGCACTGTTTCTATTAGGCTTGCTCTCTGTGCATTATGCATGAGCATTGTAAACACTGATGTAGAGCTTCATCATTAAGAAGGCTTTCACAATTAGCGCCAGAATGATCGCACTGCAGAAAACAAATGATTCAGCCTTGGGAAACAACTAATGCAAATTAGCCATGCAGCCTTCGATGAAGCTAACTAAGAACAGAATAGCATGGAAGACTGATTCAACGAAAAGCTCTAACAAGTGCTTTAGAGAGCAAAAAGATAGAGATGCACACCATCTTCGATGGTGTACACTCATTGATGTCTGCTGCAAGATCAGGGCTATTGCACAGCAGCAGCAGGAATACACCACAAAGCTATATCTGTATATGTGTATGTTAGTGCATGTTTATTGGTATGTGTGCATGCGCATATATTTGAACATGTGTGTGTGTATGGAGGGGCAGATAGTGTCTAGGTGTGTTTCAGAGAGAGAGAGAGAGACAGTGTGTGTGTGTGTGTGTGTGTGTGTGTGTGTGTGTGCGTGTGCGTGCGTGCGTGCGTGCATGTGCATGTGTGTGTGTGTGTGTGTGTGTGTGTGTGTGTGTGTGTGTGTGTGTGTGTGTGTGTGTGTGTGTGTGCGTGCGTGCGTGGCGTGTGTGTGTGTGTGTGTGTGTGTGTGTGTGTGTGTGTGTGTGCGTGCGTGCGTGCGTGCGTGTGTGTGTGTGTGTGTGTGTGTGTGTGTGTGTGTGTGTGTGCTTGGAAGTGCCCATGCAACAGTATTGCATGGGCAGGCAGGGAGCACACTAGTGCAGTTACATCTCAGTGCAGTTACTTCTTAGTGCTCTGACTTTGACACAGTTAAGCTGGAAATGGACAGACTGATCAAAATGTTTGTAGCCAGGGGGTACCCGTCGGATTCTGTGGTTACCATTAGCGAGCAAGTCACAAGTGAATGGGGTAATAGGTATAAAACTCTACTTGGGGTTAGCCAGAATAAGGTACTTGAAGTCACTCACCAACAAAGTAATGACTTCTCTTATTCTATGGTTCTGACTTTTGGGGACACTTTGAACCTCATTAGAGAGATTATAAAGAAACATTGGGTTTTATTCAAAGTGAACCAAGAATTGATGGCTATTTTAAGCGAGGTACCCATTTTCTCCTATAGGACCAACAGGAATTTAAAAATATTGTTAGAACATCCTATTGAGAGTAAGAATAATAATATTAAGGGAACCACCAAATGTGGGGCATGTGAGTATTGTAAATACATTATCTCATGCCCTACTGTTTGCTTAGGTTCCAATGACTTTGAAGTTAGGTTGGCCACAGGAACTTGTAACACCAACAGTGTAGTCTATATTGCTATATGCCAAGGTTGTTACAATTTCTATATAGGTAAAATGGAAAGGAGGTTTCGGAGAAGAATTTATGAACACCTATATAGTATTAGGAAAATGGATGACAATAATGCACTATTCCAGCATATTAACCACAATCCTGACCACTATTTCCATTTTGGTATTTTGGAGGTGGTAGGTATGGACATTAGGGGGGGTGACTGGACCAACAAATTGGACAGGGCTGAAATGCGATGGCAAATTTGTTTGAATACCACTGTAGCCCCTGGTATTAATGATCACATTTGTATCAAGCCAGAGTTGAAACATAGGGCTACTAAGTTATAGTATTGGTGTTATTATATACCATACTTGTCAAACACTTTGTACTAGTTCAAAATTTTATTTATGTATTATGTATTCCTGTTTTAGAATTATTTTTTAGGGTGTATGTTTTTAAAGTTTAATTAGTGTGTTAAGTGGGGGGGCTGCTTATTTAAGGTGTGTCAATGATGTATTACACAGTTCTGAAGATGTCTTGGATGACGAAAGAGCTTGACTGACTGTGTTACTACTGAGTCTTTTTTGTTGTGGAAGTAAATATTTTTATTTGATACTACCGAGTGGTTCTTGGCTACTTGGAGTGGTAATTCTGGTTTTTCTTGGTGCATTTTTTTCCCATTCCATACACCATTTTGTTGTTCTAGTGCAGTTACTTCTTACTACACAGTGTTCAATTCAGAAAGGTGCTAATGAACTGCTTATGAGCTTTTGCTCAATGCAACTATATATTTTTTCTGAATAATGCATTATTGCCAAAACTTCAGCAATATTTTGTTTAAATTGTGACTTATATCTTCTTCATTTTTGGGAAGATCATGCAAAAAAGACTGAAATAACCTCCATATTTTGTCACATTACTGTGAAACTTGTTACGTTTCATTAGTTTCAGGCATTGAGAAGCAATGACATATGCTCACATGCATGCGTACACACACACACACATATACAAAAAGTGTTTGTTTTGGGGGTGTAATCTTTGCACTCTCTACATGGAAAACTTCACTCCATGTTCTTTCTTTCTAATATATACCAATTCAATAGTGACACAGCAATGAGTAAAAATGTAAAAATCCTACTGGAAAAACAATCGTTCTGCATAATACAAGCACACCAAGTTTCAATGGACCATGATCAAACAAATAAATGAAAATCCAGTAATACAAAGTCCACTGAATGTACATCTGAGCTGTCTTAAGTAATAAAGTGTTACTGATAATGATAAGCAAAAGTATGATCAGTGCAAGGAAGGCTATGTTTTCAAGCCATTATAATCCACTCATTTGTATCAGAAAATAGACTACAGTATGCAAGTATGGAGTTAATCACATTTTTAGAAGACTGGGCATGTCAGCATGCTACATGTAGTCTTAAGTGTGCACAGTGTCAACAGACAAGAGCAAACTGTCAAGAACCTCACAAATAAGATTTGAGCATTAGACATGCCTATTACCGTGAGTGTCACTTAGCTGCACTGGAATATAAAAACACTCCATTGCAATTCATGGTTTATCATCTGCTCATGGCTTCAATGACAGCTGATTAATGGAAAGTATTTTTGCATCCACTTCTTTGCTAGCTACTAAAAAGGAAATTCAGGTTCAGAGAACATTTGGACAGAATTGTTCAAGGCAATAATTTATGAAAGCAAAGCCAAATTCAGGACTGACTATATGCATTCCTGAAATTGTCCAAAACAGTAGGAAATTACAAGATTATCGTACATTATAGCAAGAGTATAAGGGAATGTCATGCATCTATGCTTTGAAAAGAAGCTTTCAGCTGAAATTGGTTTTGTCCTCTTCAGAATTTCCTAGTCAAAACTAAATAAATAAACAATAGCCAATACATAAATTACCCAGTTTCATATTTTAGTCCTTACAGATAACAGAGATAACTGGGTTTTTACTCATTTGGTAGAACTGTTTATATCTGCATTACAACATTTATGTTTTATAATGTCAAACTTCATAAGGTTAAGACCTTAAGTTTGATATTCTGAAATGCTGAAAAATACAGAAGCACTTAAAACTGTATTTTAGCCCCCACATCCCCTGATAATTGTATATATCAACTCTGAGATTGCACCACAGTGGGGAAAATGGCAAATTTCACGATCCCCACGGTACCACAGTCTCTGTGCAAACCGATTGACTTTTCAGAACATCAGTCATATGATCTCATAAAAATGCAATTTGATGTTCTGAAAAATCAATAAATTGAAGGGGACCCTAATATATATAAATATATATATATATTATATACACACACACACACACACATATATATATATATATATATATATATATATATATATATATATATATATATATATATATATATATATATATATATATATATATATATATATATATATATATATGTGTGTATATATATATATATATATATATATATATATATATATATATATAAATATATGTAAAATATATATTTAAATGGGTCTACTTCATTTCACTGAAAACACGCTATAATTAAATTAATTTCGTTGGAAACTCATTTCACTGAAAATCAGTTGCCTGAGCATAATTCGCTGAATGCTCACTTCACAGAAAACTCATTTGACTGAAACTCATTTTGTTGAAAGGCATATGCCCTTTTCCCCACTGTAGTGTGATCCTGGAGTTACTATAGTAAGGGGGGGGCACAGTCCCCCACATTGGGTGGGGTAGCCCCCCCACATAGTTTAGGTATATATTATCTTCTGGAAAGAGTTATTCATTCAACTTGTAAGTATCCATGTCCATTTTTTCCAATGTTTAAAATAGGTGGGGGCTACGCAACTGATTTTCAGTTAAATGAATTTCAGTGAAGTGTGTTTTCAGTGAAACAAAGTAGACCCATATAAATATATTTAAGATATATATATATATATATATATATATATATATATATATATATATATATATATATATATATGTATATATGTGTGTGTATATATGGATCTACTTCATTAGATCGAAATACCATAACGCCAACATTTAGAAACCCGAGATGAAATGACTGAAAATTAAAATCAACAAACTTTAACAATGCCAAAACTTTTAAAAATCAAAACACCTAATGTGCAAACACTTCCTGCTTTAAAAAGATATGACATGTCATGCATGATGAAGCCACCAAAAGATTTTGTCTCTTCCTTAAATTCATTGAAAATGAACATTCATCTCTGTGTAGTATGAAATAGTGATTCCGATTATTTGCATCCACTGTTATCATTACAGGCATTCAAAAAAAAAAAAATCCTGCAGCAAGACTGGTTAACAATTTATTTCCACTCACTTCACTTTATTTTATTTTTCTCCTTAGGCTCTGCAAAACAATTCAATATTTCATTTTGGTCTAGTTTCATGACTTGATATGTTTTTTTTTTTCCGTTCTTTTCATTTTCAACTATGCCATGATACCTTCCAACTGATACTTAACTGTTTGGAGTGTTGTTTTCTTTAGTTGCTGTTCCAGTATAAATCAAATCAATATGTCTTCATATATCTGTTTTGTGGATAACTTCTTGGTTCTAAAAAGAAAGAAAAAAAAGAGAGAGAATAAGTGTATTATACATTACCTTGCTGTTCGTATGCAAAACCTATGCTCACAATTGTAAAAATAAAATATTGAAATTCAGTTTGATGAAGAAAATGTGGAAATAATTGAGGCACCAAATATAATACTCCAAATTTAGAGCCTTCTTTAATTCTTAAGCATGCTCTAAATATGGAGTATTATATTTGGTTCCACAATTTATCTTTTATTTTGTGCATTTGATTATAAATGTATGCATGCATGCATTTTATTTGTCAACAGTGTAACAAGGAGTACACATTTGGAACAATACTCATGAGGCAAATTCTGGATGTTTAAGAATGAAAAACAAAATAATTCTTAGGATTGCTAGGGGAGCATGAATATTAACAATTCATGGTGAAACTTTTGCATAATGAAGAATACACACAGGGATGGTTTCAACATTTCCATACTTCTGGTTTATTAAAACGAGTAGAAAGTAATGCTGCAGAACATTTAAATTCTCTAGTTTGTGATTCCTCCCAGTGTACAGGGATCAGGACTATTAACATCCTAGTTCTTCCATTTATACTTAAAATTAACAATCACTATGTGCTGCAGAGATGGTATTTAGTGTAACACTTTAATTAGGATTCATATTCAGATTGCATATTTAACAGTGTACAATTTCACTGAAATAAGTGACTCAGAGTTTTTTAAGCAATTCATAGAACTGACTTGTGTTAAAAGGAAATGAGGAACAAAGGTTCTTATAACAGCATCCAAAGGAAAACGTGCAGGCTAATGAGTCCATAATGAGATGTAAATTAGGGTTTACAAAAGCAGGTCACAGTTCAAAATCATGAAGAATAAAGGTATGCAAGTAGGTATGTGCATTAAGGCAAAAAGTAGACTTATTTTTCAGAAGACTCACCCAGAGTACAATGTGACTGGAGATGACTAGATCAGTAATGGAATAGGCAGTGGGAAAGGTGACATCAAGTAAAGGACCAGCAGCTGACATCTGTGTGATATGTTGATAGAGATATTATTCAGGTGATGTATGGCCCACAAACTGGATATGGGGGAATGTAGGCTTGTTATACCAGTGGATATACAAAGTATGTGCTGCTGTTACCGTTCTAACCACAGGAACCTTTATAAGTCAAACAGGGAATTCCTTGGATATATCAGAAGTTTTGGCCTACAAAATACTAATTTTTCTTCATGATAATGAACATGTCAATTTCCCTGACACTGCAGGAGAGAGGACCACAACCACGAGTGGTTTCTGTGATATCAACCACATTGCTGAAGTACTGGGAGCTGTAGACTACAATAAGTGTCAATAAAGATCCTACCAGATGTCTATGAACACCATTATAACAATAAGGAGGGATAATATTCCATTCATAGCCAGGTAGTTAAAATCATTCTGAAAGACTTCCTAGCCAAAATCTGTCTCTGTTTTTGCTCAACTCCAGGATAAACTATATTTCTAGATGAACAAGTACCAATTCTTACCTTATACCTCCATACTCTCCCTTCTTCACTCACTTCATTACTTCAATCAATATCTCTCCCCTGACTCTGCTTCTAAATATGTTACAACCTTGTTCTTTTTCACTGGCTTCATTTTGCATTTTCTGTTTCCGTTATACTATCTTACCTTTAATTTTTCTATAAATTAGCTAAATAAATATTTAAACTGTTGACATTTTTGTATTATTTTTTTGAAGATTGTAAAATTATTGTTCTTAAAAAGTTTTTGTAATACTTTGGAGCTTTTCTCCCCAGGCCTCTGATAAAAATGGACAACTACCCAGTCAGACTTTCCCAGTAATCAAATGTCAACAAATAAATAAAATAAATAATAAATAAATAATGTGCAACACAAGGGCTAATTATCAGTGCATTTGCATACAGCACCTTGCAGTGACCATGATTCTCACATATGGCATACAAGTCATCTCTATCACTGCTTCCTAAACTATTCTAGATATTCTACAGGGCCATTGCACACATCCCGCATAATAATAGCTGCAGATATATATCCATCACTCACTCCCCATATGTCTCTAATATGTTTCAGATTACTCCAGACACCTGCAAGAAAACTGACTGATGATGTCAATAATGAACCCACACAATATGGCTGAAATTCAACATAACACTACCCATTTACAAACTTGTAGCACTGGAGTGCCAAAGGTTAATCTGCTGAATGCTTAGTCCTCATGGCAAGATATGTCGGGGGATTTGTGGAGAACTGTATCACACCTCTGCCACTACCTGCATTCGACTTTTAGCACTTTGCATGCTTCACAACATGCACATGAGGAAGAAGGCAACTCAGGCCTAAGCCATGACAATTTTTGGTCCCACAACATCAGACCCTGTAGTAGTCACCACAAGTACATCCTCTATTAGTGAAGTGCATTCTCTATTAGTGACAATTGTGATGCTAGCTGAGAGCAATCTGCAGCTAATCAGCACCTCAGACATATTTTGAGCACAATTCAGAGCACTGCAGGTGAAGCTGAAAAATCTTGTCCACCTTTTTGTGCCCTGATAAGTACACGGGTCAGTGTAGTCTCACATAGAACAAGATGAAACATGCATATTATTAAAGCTATATTCAGCATTGCATGGTTGATGTACTACACAGGAGGAAAGGTATCGTGGATCACAGGGGTGTATATTACTTTATCGAATCTTTAAAATTTTGAACGTCATATGATCGAACCCATAAGATAAAACTTTTAAAAGTTTGAAAAGCTAAAAAAAAAAAAAAAAAACTACAGAAAAATACTACTGGACTGTTTTAAGAAGGGGGCCAAGCCCACCTGCACCAAGCCCGCTTTTTAAATATACCAACTCTGAGATTGCACTACAGTGCAGGAAAGGGAAATTTTCCATTTTGCACTGTACAGAGAGCTCCATTGAAACATTCTAACTTTTAAAAGTTCGATCATATAGGTTCGACTATATGACGTTCAAACTTTTAAAGATTCGATAACATCATATATAACCAGATCACAGCCATGAATATTTCACAGGTGCATAGGGATACTTTTATTTATATCTTAAAGCACACATGCAGTGAGGCAAAGGGTTTACAGATCAACAGAGGTGAAATGAGAGGTCTGATGTATGATGGACATCTATGTCATAGATAATTTCCTCTGTTGACAGAATAGGTGCACCACTATGTAATAATGCTTTGGGGCTATTATTATGGCTGGATGTGTAGGGGCTAGAGTCCCATGACACCATTGTGATGTTATTGCTGGAATGATATCTTTTTGGCACCAGTGTTGCAGTGTCCTGCCTCTGAAAATGTGTGCTGTACCTTCTGATAACATGATGTTGTGAATAATATTAGACTCTAAATGCAGACCATGCTCCCTATAATGAGTTCTAGAAGTAAGCACATGGGGTGCTCACATGTCTTCTGCCACAGATCATCAGATGATGCTAACAGGTAGAACAGTGAGGATAGCATTCATTATCCTATGCAGGAAGCGGACAAGTACCAATGTTTGCTATACACCTCATTAGTCCAGTCAGGGTATCATCCCTGCACTCCATCTCCTCCAAGAAGCATTGAAACTGCTGGCTGACATCCTCATGAACAATATGTGTAATGCACTGATCATCTCCACGTCTGCTTGAGCAGCTGCTAATTGTGCCCAAATTAGAGCCTTGCACATCTTTTATTGATTCCATGCACTGCCCGCATTTCACCGTCTGTTTGGTACACCATATTGCACCAAAATTTCCTAGCAGTCTGTTGTATAGATGGTGTATCCTTATCAGATGTAGTGCACATATCTTGTACTACAGTCCAGGAAAGAGGTCTAATAGAGATCTCAAGAGCAGAGGAGCTTCACTTGACAGGCATGTCACCCCTGCTCCTCATTTTGTGCCGCAGGTAGCTCAAGTATAGGAGATGTCACCCCATCATAAGATCTAAGGCTTAAATGAAATTCAGAAAAGTATGGAATAGTCCCATTTGTCAGGCAAGCCCCACAGTGACTGACAGTATAGACAGCATTCCAGACTGATGAAGTCTTCAAAGTTCTCAGCATCTTAATAGACAATGCTGTATCTTTGACCACCACCATGCAGCAACAGTAGTTAGGAAATCCTTCTGTCAGTCCAAATTAATATGTAATGGCATCACATCTAGATCAAAAGAAATTTACATTCCTTTATACCATGACTTCATCAGAAAAATAACAGAATATAGTGTCTCTTTCTGTATGAATCTATCCAAATATATACAGCTAGAAAGACCCTATAGATTACTAGCTAAAAAAGATGACAATGACTAATGTTCCTCAGCTATAAAGACAGACTTGAAGCTTTCTCCCTGTAATCAGATTCTTGCATTGATCTCCTATACCACTTCAAAACAAATGCCTCCACAAGCACTCAATCTAAGGACATAAACTTCCATCCACAAATAAATAAGATATGCTAGAAAGTGATTTATACCTTATTACTGTATGGAATAATATTCCTTTAAATATAAAACAGAGAATTACACAGGATAGCTGACATCTTCTCTCCAGCATAGCTATAGTTCTGCCTTATGTGTATCCCATGTCTCCTTTTCTGAGTGTGTAACAGTTTGCCCCAGTTGTTTATCTTCAGATTAGTCCATTCTGCTGCCTATCTCCACTGACTTTCCTCCAATGATTTTCTTTCACCCCAATAATCTCATCTGTGGGATATATCCCCATAAAAGATGTTCCCTTTTCTGTACTCCCCTTTCCATTGTTTCCATAGAAAATGAAGACATTGGTGGTTAGATGCCACAGAATTGTTTAACATATGCTATCTACTATTGCTATGCAACAATCAGTGACAGACAGACTGCTGCACCAACTGTCAACTCACACAAACTTCTGTGGGAAAAGTGAACATCAAAGTAAGCATATACAATACAGTGTGAGATTACTGCCTTGCCTCTACATAGCTCTTCTCCTATACTACTCATCTGAAGTTGTGCCTTTTCCATCCTGCTCTATATGCTCACCTTAATACATAACTAGTTGGCTACTTGTACAAGCTATCCCTTTTCAGCTATTCTTGTCTACTTTACACAGTGATCTAGTCTCATTATGTGTAGACAGATTTGCACCACTATGCAGTTCATCTCTATGAATCTTGGCATCTGCATTCTCAAACTTACTTGATGCTTTTTGCACATGATTTAATTTTTATAGTATTTGTGACATCAAATTCTCAAGTTCAGAATTGTATGGAGTGCATAGATTGCCATAATTAAACTCAAAATTTGGGAAAAATAGACTTGTTAAGTTGTCAGACGCATTGCTGTGTTTTGAGAGCACTACATTTTTAACCAGATTTCAAAATCAGTAAAATATCTGACACTTTTACCCTTTCTCTTTTTTTTCTGTAATTGAAAGTACATGGAACAGCTAAAACTTTATTAGGTCTTTGACTGTAGCCTTTTGTTGCATGTTTTCCACAAGCATGCCAAGATTCACCTTTAGAGATGGTTATGGTTAGAGACCTAATCATAATTGTCTAGATTAATAAATATATATATATATATATATATATATATATATATATATATATATATATATATATATTTTTTTTTTTTGCTACAGCATACAAAAATAGATTCCAACTGTAGAGCACTGGATACAATATATTGTTAGTCATAAACATTAATTGATATGATCTAGAAAGTCAAATTCCAGAAAATCTACTCTTTTTACTAGGAGATTAGAGAAAAGGTACAAGAATGTCTGTGTCATCTATGTGAAGCAAATAGTGCAAAACCATAGTTACACAAGCCTGTACACATTTTATTATCACACAAATTCTATGCAGGGAGCTTCAACCCATGAACCTCCATACCTTAAAAGAATGTCTCTCGGGTCATTACAGCACAGCAAAAAGAAAATTTCCTCTTATGAAGCACAAATTCAGTTTTATTGCACATATGATTTGGCACAGTCTTCTGTCAAACAGCAGTTCTCAAAACAGCTGCCATTCAGATTTATGCCCTGCTTCTTTTTATTAGTATTTCAGTGGTTCATATAGTTCACTGGGGAAAAGAAATACAAATGTTGGCGTCATCCCTTGTTACTTTACTAACTGACTGCTCAAGAGGGCTCTAGCAATAATACGGAGTCCATTGTTTTTTTTATGTGTACATCTAGTATGAGTCATACATCTAGATTAGATTTTATAATGTTTTAAAAGTTGCAGTACCTTATACACTATGACATGTTCTTTCCCATTTCCACCATACCCCCCCCCCAGTGTAGCATGCAGATGATTTAAATATAATATTGCAGTTACCAATATAGTGTATTCCTTATCATCTATGACAGGGCAATGTCCACGATTAAATATACTGAAGACAGAAAGATAAGAAAGACTAGGGGCAAGAAAAGGCTAACTCTTTTGTGTATTTTATACTAATATTTTTTGTTTGTGTGTTTGTTTTTTGGTTGTTTGCTTATACTGAGAAGTCAGAACTCATAACCTCTTGGCACCGGAATCAGGGCATACCTCTCAACCTCTTAGAGCAAAAAATCTAGACAAAGCCTAAAATGATGGGGCGATAAACAGAGACAGATTTTACATATTGCTCTTACAAACCTAGAAAGTTGATAGAATAATAGGTTTTGCATTAGCATGCATATTCTGAAGGATGTGGAGTCTTAAACTCGTCATTATTTAATTACTTCAATACTCAGCTATGTGCCAGAAAAGTACCGATTTTAGGAGGAACGCACCAAAATATGAACCAAAAATCTGGACATTCTGCTAAAATCTGTACAGATGAAAGGTATGATATCAGGGACATAACCAAAAACACAATGGATAAAAATACCCTAAACTGGCAACGTATTTTATGTTTTATTCTTAGATACTTAGAACGTTGCTGGAATAACAGATTTGCATTAGCATGCATTTTCTTAAAGATGTAAAGTCTGAAACTCAAACTTCTGTTATTATTTAGTGACTGTAATCTTGCACAATTTGCCCAAAAACTACGAGTTTTACAAGGAACTGACAAAAAGAATGAGATGAAATCAGGAACATTTCTTAATCAGGGACAGCTGACATGTAAAGGACATGCTGATTCTGGAAACTGACTTAGCTTCACTCCACAGGTAGAACATTGAAGCACTGACTGTGATCCAGGTAACCAGGGTTTGATTTGCAACCCAAGCAATGGAGAAGCCAAGCAGAGTGGGAGTGAGTGAGTGAGTGAGTGAGTGAGTGAGTGAGTGAGTGAGTGAGTGAGTGAGTGAGTGAGTGAGTGAGTGGCTGGCCCACTTGCCTGTTTAGTGGGAAAGGTGTGGCTTTGCATATATGCAGAAGTTCATAGGGTAGTACAGTATCCCTGGTTGAAACTGCCGACACCACTGATCATTTTGTGGGGGACAAGCAGAGCTTCTTGGATGCAATGGCCCCTGTAGATATGAGAGATGTCCTCTGCAGTCAGCCATTGCATATTCCTTCTCTGGTGCCTTGTTGGTTGCACACACTGTAGTTCCAAGATAAAAAACAGAAAAAGGGCAAACCACTCCAATGGTTGCCTGGATAGTCGCCTTTCTTGGTTAGCTCTTTCTGGTATAGAATTAATTGGATGACTGAATAAAAGAAAACTGATGGCCACAAGTATCTGGGGCAAAGACCTGCAAAATGTATGATATTTATTAAAGAATAAGGAAAATAAAACAACATTCCTTTGTCACAGACAGCTAACTGCAAATCTGACACTGGACTTAATTTCTTGATATTTTGCAGTATTTTGTATTCAAATTAGGTCACAGCAGAAACAGGTTTATTCATAACTAATGGTTCAAATATGTTTCATAAAAGAAAATAACCAATACTTTATAAGATGTGTTTGTTATATGTGATCATAACAACTATGGTGAACAACTATTTGACTACATTTATGTTTCCTAAGTATTCCTAATGGTGATTTATAATTTAAAATGCGTAATGTTAACATTTCACTTTAGAATAAAATTGGTGGAATGGTATGGGTAGAATTCAGAAAAGAACATTATTATGAATGATTTGTATTTGTTAATTTAAATTCATAATCCATTCCATTTCTGTTTCACTTGCATTATCTTGCATTTATTTCTGCTTTTGAATTATTATTGCTGAACAGTGACTGCCAGTTTTGCATGGGGAATACATTTTAAATGGAAATAAAATAGCTAAACACTGACTGACAGGTTTCCTTTTTAGATTTTACACTGAAGAGAAATAGCTGCCATGCTTCATAATAGTCAAGTATGTTAAAACTAAGCTATGTTAAACTGGCTCTGCTTGACAATATATATGCATTGCATTCTTTCTCTTTAGCTTTGTGCCTTATTTGATAAATCTAGAATCCAAAAATATTTTTGACTAGACTACTTATATAACTCAACCTGATATACTAGTTCTGTGGGCTTATTTTATTTGAAAACAGTCAAATGTTTACTTTGCTCGCTAGGGATCTGAATGTTACAAAATATATAATGGTGTTATACAAAATAGTCTACTTAATTTGAAATTTTCCTACACAGTCACTCTTAAGCTTATACATTTTCTTCAGTAAGTTTGTTTTAAAAGCTAGTGTGCCAAAAGATCAAATTCAAATTCATTGGAAAACATTTTCTTGCAAAGAGATTGATAATGGCTTTGCAGAAAGACAGACTTAATGGTAGCTTTAAAATAACCAGTTATTTTAGTCAGCTCAATTAAGGAGGTGTGTCTACAACCCATCAATCTAAGAGCCACACTGGTATACACTGTGCCACTTTTCTTCAAAGTGCTGCCATAGCAACCCTTATCTAAGTGGAAAAGCAACATCTTAATCATACATATATTCAGAAGCTTTAATTTCAAGTGCAAAACATGGCAAAGTAGAAAGGAATAAACCAGTGCTGAGACACTGATGATTTTAAAAGCTGAATTTCAGATCAATGTAAAAGAATATATTAAAATATAAAATTTGATTTTCAAATGTTAAAAGTCATATAAGTGAACTGAATATAACATTTCTTGTACAAATGTTAAATTCATATGATGAAATGGAATAAGGCCTTAACTGAAGTGAAACAAATAATGGGATTCTAAAATGACAAGGCATTGCATACAGTAAACAAGATGCAGCCAGTGTACTAATAGAGATGACAGGTTAGCATCACAAGCATGTTGATGGCTGTAGTCCACTAACTGATATCAAAGATATGGTGAAAAAGCCAACACAATGTGGGAACTATATTAGAAATAACAATTAACCTATAAAGTATAGAGAAATAAACATGCAGATAAATTCAGGATACATTAAACTCTAAGAAATACAGGTAGGAGTGTGCCAATAAGCATTTAGTAATACAGTCATCAGAATCCCAAAGCTGTTCATGGCAAAAACACCTTACCCACATATAAACTAAACATCAAACAACAAAGAATGAATATAAACATGTAATAAAAGAACAAATAGTGAAGATTGCTGCATAAAGAGCAGAAAACACGATATAACTCAGGATACAAAGAATTAAAAAGGTATATATGATCAAGCACATCACAAGAATAGTATAGAAAAGACATCTAAAAGAACAGGGCAGTGGGACATATGTGAGAAACAGATGCAATGTACACACACCCGGGAATAGGGGCATAGGAAAGCAGATAGGGTAAGGGAAGAGCAGGAAAACACAAACTGAAAAAGGAACCGGAAGGATAGAGGGGCATAGATATGTTTTGGGACAGTTTCCCTGATTTGTGAGACAAGAGGGTCTAGGAAGCGCTAGATGGATGAGAGAGGCTAAGATGGAAGGAAAGAAGTATGTTACTCACATGACATGGCAATGACATGCAAACATAGGAAGGCATAGTACTCAGGGATGTGTCCATAAAGGAAGACAGTGAGGATATGAAGACAACAAGCAAGGCACATAAGGGGAGGGTGCATGCATGTTCCAGCAGGAAGTACAAGCCATGTAGAAGATAAACAGTAAACAAATTACACCACCAACTAAGCATCACTTTGCACAAATCCATGGAACATGTCCAACATATATAGCACATGCACATATAACACTATCACGACAGGCAAACACACTGGCCAGGGAGACACAAAGGAGAATAATACAGAAGGCAACATAAGCAGGAACATACATATGTCCAGAAGATATATTTAAGGACACAACTGGTGTGTTGCCACAGGATGAGAAATACAGACAACAGTAGCATGAACAGGTCTGTAAGTTAGCAGCAGTCAGCCAAGGACGGTACAGACAAGGGCAGTAAAAAAAAATGCAACAAATATAGCATGAGTACATAACTTCAAATACAGAGAAAGGAACATGCAGGGTACAACTTGTGACATAAGCATGGGCTGTTCCTGGGAGAAGGCAGTTGCTAACATGTCACAGGTGCTGCACATAGGTATGGATAGCTGTAAATAATACAAACAAACACACTGCATAAAACAGATGATGTTTACAAGGATGTCAAGTTCGCACAAGGATAGGTATGTAGGTGACAGCCAGATGATCATTGAAAGATGCAGCCAGGATAAACAAAGCATACAGTATTAAACAAGGCAATATGGTGGAGAAATGACACATTTTCTGTGAAGGATTCTTTTGAAACTGTGGGCAACATTTCTTGTTGGTACTGAGCTTTTATTGTCCTTTCTGGAGTATTAGCACGTTTTGATGAGTATGACAGCAGGATATAAATCAGAGTTTGATAAGAATGTTTACTTGCATACAGACTCAGCAAGTCTGTGCAACTCATACATGAAACAGCACATTTGTGAGACCTTCACTGCATAGGCTGTGGAGTAGTAAATGCTAGACAACACAGGCATAAGCAATGCACTCACACAAGCATGCGAGTGCCGTCTCTTTCACACACGCTCACAAACACACACACACACACACACACACACACACACACACACACACACACACACACACACACACACACACACACACACACACATACACACACACACACACACACATATATATATATATATATATATATATATATATATATATATATATATATATATATATATATATGTGCCAAAGAAGCTAGGGGCATGTATAAACCCCACAGAGTTTGGAGCAGGGCCTCATAAGTGAAGGATAAGTATGGAAGTAGAGGAGCTAAACATAGGCACATACACATGTGCTTGTGATTGCGCTGGTGATAGTCATCACCCATCAAGAAGAGAATTACAGCAGTTATACATAAATAGGAGGCAGAGATGAGAACATTGCCCCAGTGTTGCATGTCAAAATGGCCTCAAATGCATGAAGAAGCATCATTACATGTGGTAGGATACATCTGTATATTGAAACACCTGTGGCTGGTGAGCAGCACAGATAATTGAAGAACAGTAGCATTATGCAATGTGGCCTGTCAATCTTCTATCATTTGTCATCAGGTTACCATGATGGTCATAGTAGGCAACACAAAAAGTATCTGATTCACCAGAGATGAAAGGGCTTGGAATACTGTTTATACCTTTTGGATTTTCATGTGACTGCACCTTTCCTGTGTTTTATTGAATAAATTCTTTGATAAACTGAGTCGGTTTTTGTACCTGAACCCACTGCTGCTGTTTTTGTCATTTGGAGTACCATGATGGTCATCACACAGACAGCAGATAGTGTGCCTTGTAACATGAGCACAGCTGTCACAGAGGACATCCATGGAGGTGCCATGGATCCCTGAAAAGCAGGTATAATGAGCATGGACTTTTGCAGCAGTTTTCATCTATGTGTGTCTCTAATAAAATATATAGCTTGAAACTATTTCTGGGTTGACAATGTAATGAAAAGACACTGCAGAGAGCAGTTAGGAACAGAGAGGACACAATAATGCATTTGTGTCTGTTGCTAGAAGAACGAACATGTCCATGGTTCAGATGTCAGTTTTCAAAGGTCAGTGAGGAGAAGGCATCTACCCAGTAGACATCACCATATCTGAGCAGTTATGTTAGCATTACCCACCTATACCAATGCAGCTGTATGACTATAATAATGCATTTAGAAACTAAATACACCATCATAACATACAGGCACATGTAATGTAACATTCAGATAGCACCTACTGCTAATAAACACTTTCTTGGGAGGCTTATCCCTTCTAAGATTTGGAAAGGCAATGCTAAAAGTTTGATGCATCACTCTAGCTATCTCTCAAAATCTCTCCAGAAACATGACTCTTATCAGCTCCTGGAAGACCTCATGGACAACCTGCAGCATTTCTCCCTGAAGTATACCTCCCTTCACCTAGAAATGTCAATGGCATGTGCTAGAATGATATACTGGGTTGCAGGTTGTACAGGTGGCACAGCTGGGCCTGCTTCTTCACTATTACTCACACCAATTCTTGATGACAGTTGGCACTGTCATCCAGGTCCTCTGAGTTGGCTGCCCTCACATGAAGAAGTTGTACAGAGATGTATACTTGCAGTATGACAGCTCACATGTTGAAGACCTGAAACATGAACTTTAGCCATATCTGCAAACATTTCCTCAACCATTTTTCTCATCTCATCCTTGATGACCTCATTGACAACCTGTTGCATCTCTTCCAAATCCTTATACCTGGGACATCAATGACAAGACCAGGATGGTGTCCTATGGTGCAGGCAGTACAGGTAGTTGCATATGGTGCAGTAGATGTTAGATCTACAGTATCACTATCTTCAGTCTTTCCTAATAGATGGTGCTATCATCTGGATTCTGCAAGGAGTGGACTGTCTTCTTGTTGGAAATCCATACCGAAAAATATATATGCAGCATGGCATATCCCACATTCCTGCAGAACTGACCATTGTTAAAACACACATAGAGTAAAACAGCAGCAATATATGTGTCAAAAGGGAGGACATTAGGCATATACATTTCTATGGATAACAGATATGTAGATGGTGTCACAAATCTGGCTGGCCACAGCAGATAATAGAGGACAATATGGATGATGGAGATTAACACACAGCCAGTAGTAACTACATTGGAAACATGGTTTATCAGAATAATATACATGCAACAGTACAACGGCAGGGAAATGGAAGGCAACTGCTCACACATTTCATATGTCCTTGAGAAGTGGAATCACTACAGATATCCTGACAGTGACTACACAGTGAAACATAACATTGTACTGAAATGTCACATTCCATAATGTTACAGCAGCAATGTGCAAGACTCACTGATGTTGTGTGATGCAGGTCAAGAGGGGTATAAGATGGGATAGACGACATCATACTTCCATTTCGTGTTATTTCCACTTTGTGGCCATGTGGTCATTGCTTAAGCACATGATGGATATCTACAGTGGTAGTGATGTGCATACACTAACATGGCCACTGTGATAGACCGTAACTACTGGACTATGGGGCACAAGGTTTTAGATGCAGACAATGGTTATCAATCCGTGTACATACATGAGTCCTTTTTGCAGCAAAAGGCACAGTAAGCAAATTGTGATAAGACTGTGCCCACCAACACATACATATATATAACAAAAGTAGACATGACAGCATGCAACCGCACTAAATGTGGGTATGGCAACATGGGATGCACAGCCAAAACTGAATTTCCTTGTTATACAATGCAATAAGGCAATGCTGACAGAGCCAGATCATATGTGTGAAACATGCAAATAGCGATCAACAGATGTGATACACATATTCTCTGTATGTTAGTTATACATGTCATTTACCTACTCAGTGCTCAATGCAGCATACCAGTGTGCACAGGGCATATGTCACATTCACTCAATGTACTGTGACATAAGTAGGGGACACATTTAAAAACTACACCTATTCAGTAGCAAGGTATCAGCTGTCAATGTAGACCTGTGCATACATGTCACCAGTGGTGCACTTCCTGCCATGAAACAGCACTGGAACACAGAATGAATGTCAAACCACAAGTTGCAAGTATAGAAGAATACTGTTGGTGATGCACCCTGGCTTTGGAAATCTACAAGCTGAGCAAGACAGTGTACATGCAACACAGTAAGCATTGCAACCAATGTGGGCATATCACTGCTGTGGTCGAATAGGGAAAGGATCTGGGACTAACTGAGCAACACATGTTTTACATACAGGTTGCATGCACATTCCGAACTGGAACACTGAATTCATGAGGATATGTCACTCAGTCATTGCAGGATATGCAAGCTTATGTGTGGCATCCATATATGGTTGTGAGTCATGAATTATGCATCCAGTTGTCACAATCTTAGAAGTGCCAGGCACAGTGTTTATGTCAACATAGATGTTGTCAGCACTCAGACATGTTTTAGGTGAGGCTAGGGGTTCACTGGTAGTTGATTTCCACAACTGCTATGCTGTGGCAAGCACAGACCACACATACAACAAATTCTGTCATTTTAATATGGTTCCATAAGCAGGATGCATTCCTGTTAAATACATACACACACACACACACACACACACACACACACACACACACACACACACACACACACACACACACACACACACACACACACACACATACACACACACACTGTATGGAAGATGTTCATGTGCCCTCAGTCACATGTCTAAGACATAAAATAAACTGTGCATCATTAAAACACACTGGCTATGACAAAGGCTGGCAACGTTCTACACATGTGCACATACTGCTCCATGTTAAACATGCATGCACATGCATAATCAGTCACAGGTTACTAGTGAAACATACATTCAACTGTACATAGATCAGTGCCAAAGAGGTCATGTGTGCTGCCATCCATGTAATACTTGTCTGTGGCTATGCAGGTCAGAATAGTATTGATTAACACATGATAATGACACATTTCTTGTTATTCTAGAAATATTGAGGTACAGGGTCACTCGATCAGCAAAAGCAATACATACATGCAACATGAAACATTACATGGACATAGCAACAATGAATAGATAGATAGATAGATAGATAGATAGATAGATAGATAGATAGATAGATAGATAGATAGAAAGATAGATAGCCAGTAGTGATGCCTGCAAACCACAAGGTGCACCTGTCAGACTTTGTGTACAAATGATCTGCATACCTTACTCTCAATGTGCATTATACTGACAGTACTGAGCTATGGAAAGTACAATGCACATTGTTGAATATGCACAAGTATCTTACAGCCACACATAATTTATTATACAAAAATACATACTGTAAACAGTAATGCACATATAACATGATCATGGGTTACATTAGTAGGATAGCTTAGTTTTTTATCTCCTGTTACGGTGTTCAATGCTGTAGTTCTGGGCGGTATAAACACACTATCCCTCCTTAGCTTATCTGTTACTGCTGTTACAAATATCTCTGTATCACTGCATGTGTATCTATGAATACTGTCACTAGACATCTGGCCCTTGAAGCAGCTACTTTTGTGACACAGCAGGACCACTCTGCAATGCAGTGTAGTTCAGTGAAATGCAGTGTCATAGAGTCCATGGTAATGACTGCCACATGTCGCATGAAAATGTCAAACCTTTGTTTACATCGGTGTGTATGTATGGGCCATGGCACATGTCTGATGACTATCTTCACAAACTGCCACAGTACTTCTTCACACTGTATGTGCTCACAGTGAATTACTATTGTGTTTTCCACATTCTCTTCTTAGCATTGACTTGAGCAACATCATAACAATATCTTCCACCATGAGAACAGATGCTTATGTGTTCCTCTCAAATATGCAATGACTTGTCAATAGAAATGTATATCTGCCTATCTCTCTGTCTCCTCTTTCACTATACATACCTCTGTCTATCTATCTATGTTTATTAGGGGCAGTTCTGCAAAAACTACATTCTGTGAGCCAGATGCAATTGAGTATTTTAAGATGAAACCCAAAAAAAACATCTGACAAAAAAAAAAAAAAAACCTTGAATTTAAAGTTGCCAGGAGGGGCACCCTGCACCACCCACACCCTCCTGCTAATTATATATGTACAAACTTGGAGATTGCACAACAGCAGGGAAAGGGGAAATTCTGACTCCCTGCTGTATCAAAACCTCTCACAACATAATGTGAGCATGCTGCAATCAGAAGTGTTTTTTTTTCACTTATGCTGGTAATCAAAACATTCAATAAACTGAATGTTGAACAAACTGTTCTGTTTCCACACACACACACACACACATATATACTTCTGTCTGTCTGTCTATCTATCTATATATATATATATATAGATTTACATGCTCCTCACATGCACACCTTAATACTTTTTGTCTGCTCTTATATGTGAGGTTGACAATCTCTCCAGCATACAGACTCATTCTCTCACACTGACTGACTTCTCTATTTGCTGCCTTATCTTACCCTAATTCTCCCTGTCCTTTGTACATTGCAGCCAGAGCTGGATCATGTTCAAATGGGGCCCTGAGCAGGGTAATGGATCAGGACCAACAGCCCCCCCCCATACACACACTTCCCCCTCACAGTCATTCCAGTGTCCCTTAATTGGCTATCTCTACCCAATTACCATAAACACTGTTCAAACCTCTTAGTTTGCATAATATTTATTAAGTTACTTCCACAGTTATTACAGATATTTGTATTTAATTTAAAACTTTTATTTCAAATTTTATAGCACAAATGCTGACAGACATTTGTAAAACAAAACAATAAAGTCTCAAAATGAAAACAGACTTAGGATTAACAGTATACTTTTCTACCCTTGAAACTCACATTCTTTGAACTGGCATTAGGCTTGCCACCCCTCCGTTTTTTTTCCGGACTATCAGGAAATCAAACTGATTCTCCGGTAGTCCGGAAAACACTGTACAAACTCCGGTATTCTGTTTCAAAAAGGAAACAGACTATCGGAGTTTAAATAACTGATTTACTATGCTTTTTTTACAGAAAAGCATAGTAAATCAGCCAAAAGCAGGCGGCGGGAACGAAAAAAGAGGGCGTTCCCGTTGAGTGATGCTGTCGTGACATCACAAAATAGGAGGTATGTTGGTGGGAGAGGGGGTCGGGGTGGGCAGGGTTACTGGTGATGCGAGGGGCGTGGCTTTGCTCAGATTTTAGCCATGAAGGAAGGTGGCAACCCTAACTGGCATTGAAACCCACATTCAAAGAAAATGCATTTGGTCAGCGGCAAATAAGGTTTACCTTTGGGCTGTTTTCAAACCATAGGCCAATTACACACATTTTTAGGTCCATGCATATGTGCAGGTGTTTTTTCATTCACCTTCCTGATTGTATCAAGTTATATTCCTTGTATAATACAGGACCGCTTGTTAGAGTGTGTTTCAAATCTGTAGTTTTGAACATTTTTCCAGTAGCAATAAAACAAAATGTATGAATCAATAATGACAAAACTGCCCATTTCAGAACATTTCAACCATAAAATGCCACCCAAACTACTGTCATTGCAATCTACCAATATCAATCAATATGTACAATCTCTGCAGAAGTAAAAGCCATCTGAATAATTCCACGGTAAAGAGACCTTTAATGAAGAGGTTGCTGCTAGCAAACAACTTTGTATTTCAGTGTTTTATCTACTAACTCAGTGCATGGTGACCTTGAAGAATAAATTGCCAATGTTACATTAACAAAATAATGGCAAGCTGGAAATATTGCAATAGCTAATGTGGCAAACTGACAAAAGGTTCATAGTTACCAGGCATCTCATCTAAAGGAGGACATACTCGGGACTGTAGCACCCCCTTGCACTGGAGGAGGACATACTTAACACTGCAGCACTCCCCTACCCCTTACAGTACAACACAGTATTAGTAATCCATGTATATGCTGTGGGATTAGAACTTACAGCCTTCTGCATCAAAAGTAGATACGCTATCTACTGTGCTATTAACAATGCTTTTAAAGACTGCAGCACAATAGTGATGACCATTTGCTAAACAAAGCAATTGCTCATTGTAAACAGGCAGCATGGGCAGCAATAAATGCCTCTTACCTTGAAGCTCACAATTCTTTGAGAATGCACTGATGCTGCCAATTCGTTGGAAATGCACTGAAATGCAATTTCTTAAAAATGCATTGAAACTTTGAAAGTCATATTATTTAGCAGTTTGGTAGTTGGTGTAGGGGATTCAGGCTCTTGTCTCCTGTATTTAAGGTACAGGGTTAAGCCTGAGCAAATTAAATAACATGGCATCTCTAACTAGAGCATTTTGCAAAGACACACACACACACACACACATATACATACACACACACACACACACACACACACACACACACACACACACACACACACACACACACACACACACACACACACACTCACACACTGTAAAGGAAGAGATAGTCTAGAAGTGATAATACCAGTTGTTGACTTGCACATCAAGAAAAAGAAAAAAAAAAGAAAAATGTAGTCATAAATTCAGTTGTTTAATATCATTTTTTATTTAAAAAAGTTTGGAAGTATCGGTCTATATGTCGCAAATAATGAACACATTTACTGAAAGACTGAGGTTACAAATTCAGTAGTCAGTCTGATATTCTATTTAACAATGCATTGAAAATATGGATTAAAAGTACTGGTTTGTTAGCTTCTTGAAGATGCATTTATTATTATCCTCAGACTTCTGAACTGCCACGATGGTATCTGTCATGATGTGATTAGCCAGATTCATACTGCACGAGTCTCTGAATGATTCAGCTAGATGGCATAAGGTGAGCACATCTGAAAACACAAGGCATATTATTGCAGATATGACCAATTATTTATTAATAAATGCACGCTAAAGAGTGTTGGTAATTAAATGTAAATATGAAGATTTTAACACCAAAATTGAACCTTAAAATTTAAAATGACACAACTGCAACCACAGACCTAGTTTTTGGGTAGTGTGACATAAAGCCCTCCAAAAGGCTTTTAATTGCATTTGATTAATACAATCATTAATGTCCTATCACTGCAACTGGAACTCCATTGCAGTTTGAAAGTTTTGGTTACATATTCCAAGAAAGAGAAAAAATGGGGGAAATGTAAATGGGGGAGAGTAGCTAGGGCCATGCAGAAATGCCCTGGGAAGATTTTGGTGGAGGTGGAAGGGGTACAATGCTTTCTATCAGAGTGATTGTCGAGAGAAGACAACTGCTTGAGTTAAGCACCTTAAGCTCCATATTTGCCCAGGAATGGTACGTGAAAATTCATTCTGGTGCCAAGACTTAAATTGTTTCTTAGCCCTATTCCCAAAAGAAACGTAGGGAGGGGTAAGGCCATATGAGCTGCCCACCAGGCTAGTACAGTCTCTTCTCCCCTTTACTTAAGGTGTATGAAATCAAGAAAACATGTTATAAGTAAATAAATAATTTTACAATGAATAATTTTATATAAGTAATGAATTATGCTAGTATTTCACAACACATTTGATTGCTGAGATATTGAATCATGTTTGAGTAAAAATAAAGATACATTTAAATTAAATAAGTGCAGTCCATTGGGAAAACTACAGATTAAGGGCAGGTGGAAGACAATACATTCCAAGAGCTCACTTGCTACCATTGTCATACTACACTACCCGATCCTACCACAGTTAAAGTCAACCAACCTATAAAAAAGAGAGTCGCAAAGGACCTACTCATGCAGTGCAGGGGGCATTAAAAATAAACGCATGCATGTAAACTATAAATGAAAACAAGAGACATGAGGTCAAAAGTAACACCAAAGATAATGAATCCTGAAGAGAGAATATTAGCTGGCACTGTTCCTTCTATTAAAGCATTGACACGTTGATCATAAATAGTTAAACCCACAAAAAATTACACAAATGCATTGTCAGAAAACAAGTATACACCTGAATAGTTCCTTTTTCTGCGAAACATTATCTTGAAATAGAAACTATGACCAAAGAAAGAGTAATAAATACCATAGTCAATGCATTAGAGAGAATGGGCCCAGTATTTTTTAGTTATCCTGTTGCCAGGTTTTAAACAGGTAATTAAGACACTGAACAGTTTAAACAAAAGTAACAGAAAAAATATACTTAATAACATATTGAATACTGTATCTCCCTGAAGAAAAGAGAAAACTAAAAAGCTATCAAGTCAAATTGTATATATAATCTAGCATACCACATATAGCACAGTCATGCATACCACATATAACACAGTCATAGCATACCGCATATAGCACAGTCATACATACCACATATAGCGCAGTCATAGCATACCACATATAGCAGTCATACATAGCACATATAACACAGTCATAGCATATCACATATAGTACAGTCATACATACCACGTATAGCAAAGTCATACATACCACATATAGCACATTCATATATAGCACATATAGCACAGTCATACAAACCACATATAGCACAGTCATACATACCACATATAGCACAGTCATAGCATACCACATATAGCACAGTCATACATACCACATATAGCACAGTCATATATACCACATAGAACACAGTCGTACATACCACATACAGCACAGTCATACATGCCACATATAGCACAGACATAGCATACCATGTATAGCACAGTCATAGCATACTCATACAAACCACATATAGCACAGTCATACATACCACATATAGCACAGTCATAGC
Organism: Protopterus annectens; assembly: GCF_019279795.1. Lineage (NCBI taxonomy): Eukaryota > Metazoa > Chordata > Ceratodontiformes > Protopteridae > Protopterus > Protopterus annectens. The sequence continues at coordinate 1,054,041,462 of NC_056731.1, read as the reverse complement.
ATATCACATATAGTACAGTCATACATACCACATATAACACAGTCATATATACCACATATAGCACAGTTGTACATGCCACATATAGCACAGTCAAACATACCACATATAGCACAGTCATACATGCCACATATGGCACAGTTATGCATACCACATATAGCGCAGTCATAACATACCACATATAGCACAGTCATACATACCACATATAGCACAGTCATATATACCACATATAGCACAGTCGTACATGCCACATATAGCACAGTCAAACATACCACATATAGCACAGTCATACATGCCACATATAGCACAGTCATACATAGCATGTATAACACAGTCATATATACCACATATAGCACAGTCATATATGCCACACATAGCACAGTCATACATACCACATATAGCACAGTCATATATACCACATATTACATATCACATATAGCACAGTCATATAAACCACATATAGCACAGTCATATATACCACATATTACATATCACATATAGACAGTCATATAAACCACATATAGCACAGTCATATGTACCACATATAGCACAGTCATAGCATACCACATATAGCACAGTCATACATACCACATATAGCACAGTCATATATACCACATATAGCACAGTCGTACATACCACATATAGCACAGTCATACATACCACATATAGCAAAGTCATAGCATACCACATATAGCACAGTCATACATACCACATATAGCACAGTCATATATACCACATATAGCACAGTCGTACATACCACATATAGCACAGTCATACATACCACATACAGCACAGTCATAGCATACCATGTATAGCACAGTCATAGCATACTCATACAAACCACATATAGCACAGTCATACATACCACATATAGCACAGTCATAGCATATCACATATAGTACAGTCATACATGCCACATATAACACAGGCATACATACCACATATAGCACAGTCATATATAGCATATATAGCACAGCCATACAAACCACATATAGCACAGTCATACATGCCACATATAGCACAGTCATATATACCACATATAGCACAGTCATATATACCACATATATCACAGTCATACATACCTCATATAGCACAGTCATATATGCCACACATAGCACAGTCATACATACCACATATAGCACAGTCATATATACCACATATTACATATCACATATAGCACAGTCATATAAACCACATATAGCACAGTCATACATACCACATATAGCACAGTCATACATACCACATATAGCACAGTCATACATACCACATATAGCACAGTCATACAGGAGAATACCATTTAGCTGAAGAATGGAGGAAAGTGAAAACATATGCTAACTAATGAAGGTTGGATGTAAGTGAATACTGTCCAGTCCAGCACCTTGGGACTTAATCAAACTTATATCAAATCAATTACAGGTTACTAGAGCCAATAACACTGCACTATTATCCAGTGCTATAACCAAATTAGGGAACACCCTCCCCCCCACAATAACCTATTTACCATCATGCACCCACTTCAAAGCTTTACTTCAAGCGCACCTAAAATCATGCTGGCTATGCCCTTGCAACTCTCCCCTCTAACTTCTCCCACTCCATCTACCCTCTACCTCTCTTCCACCCCACAAACTACCTTTGATTACAGCAAGCTCTGATACTTCCATGTTTATCTACTTATTATATGGCAGTAACTTCTTATTGCAACAATTGTTAGTATCTGCTATGACTTCATGTATAGAACAGATGCTAGTTATCTACTGATTGTACTATGTTCTTCATCTGTAACTATGTTTGTAATATTTTAATCGCTAGGATTCTTTATATGTAACTATGTCTATAATATTTTAATTTGTGGAGCTTTTCTCCCCAGGCCTCTGCTAAAAATGGACCTGCGTACAGTCGGACATTCCCGGTCAACAAATGTAAATAAATAAATAAATAATAAATAAATATCACCAAAGTGAAAGAATTTTATACACAAACAATGTGTACTGATAAAAAGATAATACAGTACAGACATGGAAAAGGAGCAAGCTAGAATAACCTATGTTATCAGAGTATTGTTATATGTGGAAAAGAGATACTGCCAAAAAGAAAAAACAGTCATGGGCATTAGTATCGATCTGTTATCTCTTTCATATGCTGCTCTCTAAAGGACTTACTATAATTAATGAACATAAACCATCGGAATTCTCATTTAACAACTCCAAATCAAAACTGCGATTTAGAGTAGAAAGACTCTCTGAAGTTATGACACTAGCAGTTTGATATGCAGCAAAAGAAAGGAAACAGTCACAATACTGAATATGTATCAGAAGTGCAATAGTCTGAACAGCATTCAGATATCTTCAACTGTGTGGTTATTCTTTTTTTTTTTTAAACAAATTTATTGTTTTAACATATAAGAGAAATATCATAACAATTTTATACAAATAATTAAAAATAGGTATTATTATAATATTCAACAAAACAACTAAAGTATTTACAAAGACATCCACTACAATCAGATCAATTAATTAAACTAAAATACTGTGCTATTGAAATTAGAATTTTTTTAACAAATTTTGTAAATTATCCCATACAATAAAATGTGATGTTTTTCTAGTTGTTCTCATTCTAATTGTGCTTATTTCCATATGACACATTATATTCATAACATTTTAAATTCATTGAGCGAAGGAGGTGTATCTGAAATCCAATTTCTAGTTATTATTTGCCTAGCCACTGGTAGGATAGATCATTACAAGGGAAGCTTAACTCTTTTAACACATTGAGGTGCAGGTGTGTTGAATAATATAAGAGACTTAGAAATAATGAAATTATCTGTAAAAAGAGCCTGCAAAAATTCATTAATTGACTTCCAGTATTCTTTCAACTTCATACAGTCATAAAACATATGAGCCCAGTCAGCATTAATTTCTACATTACATCTCTTACATAGATTATCTTTATTATTAATTTTATTCATCATCAAAGGTGTATAAAAGATCTATGTAAAATGTCCATGTATAAAGTCTCCAGACAATGGAAGATGTAGTTCTATAAGCAGATTCCAATATATATTGTTTATCTTGTTGAGTTGGTGGGTCCCCATTAATAGAGGTGAAATAATTCCAGTATGAATCTACATTATAAAAGTTTCTTGTCTGATAATTTTATGTATATATGAAAGTTTACCTTTATCAGAAACTTTATGCTGTAAATTTATTATCAAGTAATCAATCAGTTTTGGAATAGATTCTTTAACTGTTATAGACATTAGATCTATTCTATCAATGAGATGTTGTCTAAAGATCTGAACCTCTAACCAGCAAGTTTCTCTTAGATCAAATTCTTGTTTTAAGAAATCTAGATTTTTAACTTTATTATCAGATATCAGCTGATACCAGTACTTTAGATTATTATCTATAGCTAAATGAGCTCCTTCAGAAGTAGATGACATAAGCATACCCTGAGTATAAATTATAGGGAATACAATAAAATTCCATTCCCTATACTTAGGGTGCATGAATATAAAGTTACGATAACTAATAATAATATTTAATGGGTAACAGACCATATGTTTAGGTGTAATAGGTGAAGTACAAAATTCCTTTAGCAACCACAACATGGAGTTATTTATAATCATATTTTTATGTGTTAAGGAGATTTTCATGAAGTGCATACTAATTAGCTCCCAATAATCTTTCCATTTTGCGACATATGACCAATCTATTAATAAAGTAATAACTTTTATAATAGAAGAGATAATATATAAATTAAAGTCTGGAAAAGAAATACCCCCTTGAGACCAGCTATTAGTATGTTTCTTTAATGCAATCCTAGGTCTATTAGGTGCCCATAAGAAATTTAACATTAGTGTATTCAGTTTCTTGATAGTTATTTTTGTAGGTGAAAGTATTATTGATTGTATTAAGTATAAAATCTTGGGGAATATTATCATTTTAATAATTGTAAGTCTCTCCTCCATAGTAAAAAACATATTATTCCAGGTATTAAATAGATTTTGTATATTAAGAAAACAGGTATTATAGTTATTATATATAATAGATTTAATATCTTTAGATAGTATTATACCTAAATAAGTTATCTGACCTGAGTTGGGTACATATTTAGTAAAATCACTAATGAGAGTATTTTTTCGGGTATATAGGTAGTATTTTAGTTTTTCTTCATTGAATATTAAACCAGAAATACTTTTAAAATTCATCATTTTATCAAATAAAGACTGCATAGAAGAATTAGATCCTGCTGATGTAATTAGAACATCATCTGCAAAAAGTTGAATTTTTGATGTTGTATTTTCTTCTATTTCAAAACCCTCTATGTCAGTACTGTTTCTAATCAAATTAGCCAAAGGCTCCATTACTAAAGTGAATAATAGTGGAGAAAGTGGACATCCTTGCTTTGTACCTTTAAGAATGGGTATTTTTGTGAAACATATGTTCCTACCTTAATATAAGCCAGCGTTCCTTTGTATAAATGCTCAATTAAATTTACAAATGCATCAGAGAAATTTGTGCATTTCTGTAAGGTAAACAGATAGTCCCAACTTACTGAATCAAATGCTGAACCTATATCAAGACTAATAAGTGTTAAATCTTTCTTCTCCTATTTGCAAAATCAATTAATGTTAAAGTTCTTCTTATATTATCAAAAGTATTTCTATTTACAATGGAGCCCGTCTGATCTATGTCTATAATGCCGGGGATAATTGTCTTCAATCTATCAGCAAAAATACTCATAAACATTTTATAATCAACATTAAGTAATGAGATGGGTCGATATGAAGAACATCTAGTTGGATCTTTATTAGGTTTTAAAATTGGTGAAATAAATGTATATTGCCAAGATGGGGGTTATTAACTCAGTTTGGGCCAGAATAAAAACCTTATGTATTAATGAATATGTAGTTTTAGAAAGGATTTTATATATCTCTGGTATAATACCATCATTACCCGGTGCTTTGTTTGATTTAAGCTTATTTATTTGTGTAATAACTTCTGTATATGAAATACTCTTGTCCAATAGTTTAATCTGTTGTTTATTAAGCTTTTTATTCATGTTTGTGGTTATAAACTCCTTTATTTTATCTTTAGGTTCCATGTTAATGTTGTTATGGTTAATCTTGTGAAAGTGATTTCTAAATTCATCCAGTATTTCTGGTATACTAGAAACATTCTTCTTTTTCCTTAGAGAAAAGATTTCTTTGATATGGTTTTGTTTATTCAATCTTTTTGTTTTATTTTTAAGTCTATGTAAGTATTTGGGGCTTATTGAATAAGACAAAAACTTGTATTTCTCTAAAGTTATTTTAACTTTATGAGTCAAAATTTCTTTGTATTTCTCATTTAGTTTGTTTATTTCTTCAATAACTTTCTTGTCCATAATATTTTCTTTATTATTATGTTTATAAGAGTCTAGTTTACTTTGAATATCTAACAATTCCTTATCCCAAGATTTCCTTTTGTTATTATACCATCTGATACTTTGTCCATATAGATATGATTTTAAGGCATCCCAAACATAGACAATGGAGACTTCAGGAGTATTATTTATGTCTAGAAAATGTTGTACTTCTGAAAGTATATATTCTTTATAGTCTTTTAGCTGAGTTAAGTATGCTGGTATCCTTTTGATCTGAACATTATGAGTATTTTTATCATGAATTCAAAAACAATTGAGTTATGATCAGATATAGGACATGAAATGATTTTGGAATTAATTAAATCTGTTACCATCTGGTTAGAAATAAAGACCCTATCTATTTTTGAATAAGTTTTGTATCTGTTAGAAAAAAGGTGTATGGTAATGATTTTGACTCTATCTGATTATTAATATCATTCAAATGATAAGAATTAGCAAAATCATTTAAATGTTTTGCATTAGATGTAATTCTTCTTTTCTTTATAGTGGTAGTATCACTTTCATGTAGTATACAATTAAAATCACCAGCTAAAATAATATCCCTACAGAGAATGATATGATCTTATCAATATGATGTTTCACTGTATTAATACCAATTCCAGGTATCCAATATACATTAATTAAAGTGTAAGTCTTCCCATTAATTTGTATTGTAACCATACAAAACATTCCTTTGTCATCCTGATAAGACTTAATGGTTTTAGGAATGGGCATACTTTTATTCCATAAAATAGCCACTCCTCTTTTTCTGAGTGTGCTCTGAACTAACCAATACTGTATACTTATTAGTGGCTAGTTTATCAATATCTTTTTCAAGAGATGGGTTTCTTGCAGGAAGACTAGATTGGCCTTGTGTAGATTAATGTATCTTATTAGGCTTGCCCTTTTACACGGATTATTCAATTCATTAATGTTTAAAGAAATTCCTTTTAAAGATGTCATTTGGCATTTTTAAAACTCAAGAATCTTATGATCGAAATAACAAATAACAAGATAAATAATGTTACATCTCCTCTTTTAGGTGTACCTTTAAATATAGCTGTATTTATTAAATCTCTTATGGGATTTTGTATAGGATTCAATTTTGTTTGTAGTGACAATGAGTGTACAAAATATATTGTGGATGTCAAAACTATATACATATAACAATGAACAAGTGAAAAATAATGTAAGGATTAAACCTTGCATCCCGCTTGGAGTTGAAAACTCCAACTTAGAGCAGTATTTACTACTCAAGTTAACCCCCTACCCTAAGCAGCAGTACCTCAGCTACCACCGTATCAGTTTAATACTAGCTATATTTAACTGAGGTTAACAGTTTTCAATTCAATTATATATCAAGACAAAACTACACATTTGGTAAAACAGCATCATATAAACTAAAATAAACTTTTTTTTTTTTTTTTTTTTAAAAACTGTTCATACTATTATATAGATCTATGTAATATATAACACTTGTATTCTAATAGCATTCAAATAATCTTAATGTTAGAAATCAAGAGGAGAGAAAATTATGTTCTAACATTCATTTAAATCAAAAACTTTGGCTAATATGATTCAGACATTACATCCATTAAGATGCATCTATTTTCTGTCATGTGAATTCTATCAACAGCTTCCAAAAAATCTTGAATTGTTTGTATATGAGCATTTACTTAAACTCATTATTGTCAATAGAGTAAAATATTGTATTCATAAAAATTATTATAAATCATATTGCATAGTTATGCATATTCTCAGAAACACTGCGTTATTACCTAAAAAAAAGCCATCACACACATAAACACAGACACACACATACATATACACACACACATATACACACACACACATACCCACACACACACACACACACACACACACACACACACACACATACATATACACATACACATATATACATACACACACACACACACACACACACACACACACACACACACACACACACACACACACACACACACACAGATATATATATATCTGATCTCACTGAGTTGTGTGTTAGTAGAGCACTATCCTACTTGCTGTCCCTAGAATAAATCTGTCTGCTTTATACAAAATAATGCACAGCAAACACATATTAGTAACCAGATTTTACAATCATGCTAACCTACTGCTTTAAAATATATCACATGACATTTCTTCCAGAATAGAGTTATAAGATTATTTATGCTTGCCAATCAGATGAATTAAATGAGTTATAGTAAAGTATATGTTTGGGACACAAGTTTTAACACAGATTATTATGCTACTGTTAAGTAGATTTTCAAAAACATTTAAATAAATGTTTCATTTTCTATGCCTTCTAAAATAAGATATTTACTTGCTACAAGAAACTACATCATCCAAACTCATCATAACTGACATATTTTATGAATAGGGTATTTTTCCTGAATCTGTGGTGTGTCAGTGTGATAACCTTGTCAATGTTTATACTAACTGCTTTCAGTTTCTCTGTGAAAATTCTGTGAGTGAAGCTTCTGAGGAAACTCATGGACACTATGCATGAGACAGCCCACATCCCAGATTGTCTCCCTTAACATTTTGGCGGGAAACTTATTAAAACTTGTGGCAAACATTCATTTTGTCTATAGAGTAAAATATTGTATTCATAGAAATTATTATAAATCATATTGGATAGTTATGCAGATTCTCAGAAAAAAGCCATCACACTCACACACACACACACATACACACACACACACACACACACACACACACACACACACACACACACACACACATATATATATATATATATATATATATATATATATATCTGATCTCACTGAGTTGTGTGTTAGTAGAGCACTATCCTACTTGCTGTCCCTAGAATAAATCTGTCTGCTTTATACAAAATAATGCACAGCAAACACATATTGGTAACCAGATTTTACAATCATGCTAACCTACTGCTTTAAAATATATCACATGACATTTCTTCCAGAATAGAGTTATAAGATTATTTATGTTTGTCAATCAGATGAATTAAATGAGTTATAGTAAAGTATATGTTTGGAACACAATTTTTAACACAGATTATTATGCTGCTGTTAAGTAGATTTTCAAAAACATTTAAGTAAATGTTTCATTTTTATGCCTTCTAAAATAAGACATTTACTTACTACAAGAAACTACATCATTTAAACTCATTATAACTGACATATTTTATGAACAGAGTATTTTTCCTGAATCTGTGGTGTGTCAGTGTGATAACCTTGTCAATGTTTATACTAACTGCTTTCAGTTTCTCTGTGAGAATTCTGTGATTTGAAGATTCTGAGGTAACTCAAGGACATTGTGCATAAGACAGCCCACATCCCAGATTGTCTCTCTTAACATTTTGGCGGGAAACTTATTAAAAACTAGTGACAAACATTCATTTAGCAGTGTAAATGCATCTAAACATGACAGAACCTCGACAATGTATTCCACAGATCATCACAGCCTCTATGCAAGTGAAATTAAACTCAAAATTACCAACAAGCAATAAAACTCAGCATTCTTCTCCCAACTCAATTTTCATACAAATCCTATTATTCACTGTGCCCACACAGTCTAAAGCATTCTATATATTAATAAAGAAAAGAAAAGAGAGTAGAAAATAAAAGGGAGTGAGGCAGAAATAAAAAAATGTAAGAGAAAGCTGTAAGAAGTATATACAATGGAATGTTACTTACTGTTTATATTAACAGAGTTAAAAATAAAACATATTATTTACTCTTATTTAGTTCTGATTATTATTAGTTAAAGCATGACAGATTATTTACAAACAAGCATAAGCAGTATAATCAAGAAAGTATAATTAGAAATAGCATTTGAAGAACTTATAAACTTTTACAAGAAATAAATATGTTATTATTCTATTAATGATATTTTCATTACTGTTCTCTCCCTGCCCTCCCCTCCCCCACCCTTTACCCACTACATAATCTAAATAGAATGTCATTGTTTAAACAAAGAAAATAATAAAAGAAGAAGGAAAAATAAAGGTAAAGATAAAAAATGTATCAAATTACTAACCTTACTTTTTCAGAAAGAAAACAAATCGAGTCACAGCCTGCCATTAAATCCTCAGGCATTTTGACTGGTTATGAAACAAAACATTTCTTTGCACATAGAGAATAACTTTGATTAAATCTTTTCCAATATATTTGTGGCTTTCTCGTAATGCAGGAACTATTTGCTCAAAGATTAATAATCAACTAAAATGATCTGAGAGAAAAAAACATATAACAAATCATTTGTTTTTAGTCTCTTCTTCTTCTCTGAAGTCTTCCAGGAAGCTTCAGTTGCCAATCTCTTTAATGAAGAACTAGCCCATTCCATTTCTTCTATTTTATCCAAAATCCTTTTTTCTTTGACAAACAGTAAAGCAGAGTCTAAATCATCGAAGACCTTAGGACCATCAGGAAGGAAGATTTTAAGCTTGGCAGGAAACAGAAGGTATGTTTTAAACTGTGCTTTTTTAAGCTCCCTTATTAGTGGCAGAAAAACTTTTCTTTTAGCAATTACCATGGAAGAATAGTCATTGTCAAAATGCACAGTTGTCTCATTAAACTTAACAGGAGCTTTAGCCCAAGCAGATTTAAGAACCATCTCTTTATCAAAGATGATAGAAATCTAACTATAACTGATCTAGGATAGTTTTTGTTAGAGTTAGTATTAGCTATAGATCTATGTGCTCTTCGATACCAAAAGAGAATGCTTCTGGTAAATCTAAAGTTTTAGGGAGCCATGTTGTTAAAAAGAAGTAATATTGTTACCTTCAATATTTTCTGGCAGTCCAAAAATCCTAATGTTATTGCGCCTAGATCTATTTTCCAGGTCATCCAGCTTTGTTTGTAAATGTGTATTTTGTTTCAGCAGAAACTCAATGTTGATTTCCTGTTCTTGTATTTTATTTTCCATGTCATTCACAGCTTCTTCTATGCCTGTCATCTGGATCTTCTGTTGTTGCAGGTCCATATGTAACAAGTCTATTTGTTTTGTAGTTTTTCTATGAAAGTGTCTATTTTAGTATCCATTTTATCCATCTTAGCAGTAAGTTGCTGGACTATAATTATCAGAGACTGAAGTTCTTTCTTGATGCTGGAGTCTTGAGAATTTGTCTTACTGGAACTCATTTCAGACTGATAAACTGACAGGAAAATTTCCAAAGTAATTTCTGACAGGAATATTATTAAGATTTCCTTTCTTTTTTAGATATAGTTCAAGAACTATATAAAACAAACATATTTAGAAAGAAAATTACTTCAAGAATTAATTTTTTAAGTAATTAATTCCTGTCAATGTAATGAAATTGGTGGAGCTGAAGAAATCTGCTGCTATCCTGTGTTCATCCTTGGCCACGCCCCCTATCTGTGTGGTTATTCTTGAATATGTATGGAAATGCGTCTACTTCTGTGGACTGAAATTACACTTTGTTGAAATTTAAATGATCGAGACGAATCTAGCGAAAACCCACTTTAATGAAATTACAAACCGTCAAACATCAGAACATCAAAGAATCAACATAGGATAGTAAACACCTTTCCTGATTCCCTATACAGTTTTAAATTTAAACTCAAAAACTTACCTTTGTTGATCAAACTCCAGATGTGAAACACCACTTCCAATACCCTAGACAAGGACAGCTACAGTGTTAACCCTTTTCCACACTGTAGTGTGATCTTGAAGTTGGTATATATAATTTGCAGGGGGTGTGCCCACATGGGGGGTCAAAAACTTCAACTAAGATAAGTTTTGGAGTTTAAATTTAAAATTGTATAGGATACTGGGAAATGTGTTTAATATACAATGTTGATGGTTCAGTATTTTGACTTTCGATAGTTTGCAGTTTCGTTAAAGTGGGTTTTCTGCAGATTCATCACAATAATTTAAGTTTCAGCAGAGTGTAATTTTGGTCCACTGACATAGATCCATGGAAACACATTCATTCACTACTTTCATGTTGTTCCTCAGTTCTGTAGCTTATCTTTTCAGAAGCCAAACAAATTATCAGATTAGTTATCTTTTTTAAATGCTATAATCTAAATTTGGTTTGTGCAATTCTACTTTTTGTGTCAGTAGCTTTGGACCATTTCTGTTAACATAATAACAGTGCCCTGAATATGGTAACAGTGTGCATGCAGGTCTCTTTTATTTCCTATACCTTTTAGCCTCAGTCATTGAAAGTATAGTCAGAAAAAGGTCTTACACTTTGCACTTGGATCTAGCTTGAATTCAGTATTGGCATGTTGATTACTTACCAACATCAAATATTTTCATTCATTTATATTGCTGTTTTCAAAAACATACACATACATTTAAAAACACTTTTCAAATGTATCAGTGTGGAACACTTTTTCCATCACAGCTTCTATAGACTGACTAAATGCAGAGCAATGATCCCTTATAGCTTATAGCTATACCTAGTAAATGAAAGGACTGAATTTCAGCTGTACTGTACGTTGCACATTGTGGCTCTTTTTCACATTGCTATTACTGGTGCACTGCATTCTCATTTATTTTTCATGAATACCTTTTATTTCTGTCATGGTTTATTTTATTATTCTTTTTATTTTCTCAAGTAACTCCCTTTAGCTGTGTGCTGGAAATTTCTTTCTCTCTGTACATACCTGCAGCCTTAGAAAATGTCAAGATTGACTATTTTAATACATCCTACCCCTCACTTTTTCATTTATTATATCCTGAACTTTTCAGTATCTGATTAAGAATTTATGCAAATCACAAAATTAACAGTTTTTGCCTTGATTCTGTACTTCAGTACTATAAGCAATGACATTCTCTGCAGAGCTTCCTGTACTTGTAAAAAAATGTTGAATAGATATGTGCTGTCTCCGGGATCATAATTATTACTAAGTATTCTGTTTAATTGCTTCAATTTTATAATTATTATGTTCAAGAAAAGATAAAAAATAAAGGGTTAAGTACAATCACTGCAATGCTTCTTACTTGTACATGATTATGAAGAATGTGAATTATCTCATGTTTCTCCTATCTCGCTTTCCACTTTCATAATAAAAAAAAAAAAAAAAAAATCTAAACTTGTTTCCTGCCTTTCCTGTAACTAGTCTAGTCCAGATACAGATTTGCTATATCCAGGACTGTATTTAAGCTTCTGAGCCCCCCAAACCTTTCTGTGTTGGAGGGAAGCCTTCTAGCTTATCAGTGGGAGTGGTAAGCACTAGGTAGCCTATCTACCAGAACAGGAGTGGTTTCTGGCCAATAACTTGTAGTTTATTGGCTGTTTGGGCAGTTTTTCCATCTCTTTCATCTTTCCTGGTTTAAAAGTCCACATTTTCACTTATTTCCCACCTTTTCTGTAACTAGTCTAGTCCAGATACAGATTTGCTGCATCCAGGACTGTTTGTAAGTTTCTGAGCAGTGCCAAAGTCTGATTTTCAAATTTTCCCTTAGCTCTGCTAGTTCTCTCCTCTCCTGCAATTTTAGTAGCTTATTAATCTAGCACTTTACCAGACTTCTTGTAGCAATTATTGTAGCACACAAAAGTCCTACCAGCACTAAATGTTCTACAAGGAAACAACTCCAGAACTTAGTATTAATGCCCACACCTCCAGGCATGTCTAAAGAACAGTGCTTTGTGCTTTCTCCTATTAACCTGGTGAACTCGGGCAACCTGAGACAATGTAGCAACTGCCTCATGTGCACCAACAAACCTCTCCTCTTATCTCCCAACACTCAGACATGTGAGAGATGCACTTATATATCTAAATTGGAAGCCACGTACTCTCCAGCCAAGACCAGAATAGCTGGTAAAGAGGAGAAGGTCTGCACTTGCACCACACCACATGGAACACATAGCCATCCAAAACACACACCTGCACTGCCTTCACATAAAAACATAAACCACATCCCCCCTTCACAGACTCTTTCAATAAAAATCAACCCAAACAGCAGAGTTGTCCAAGGCAGAAATGCACTAGACCACCACAACACAGCACTAATCACAAGACACATAGCTCTCCTAAAGAGTATGCCACTCAACCAAAGCCCCTAAGGCAAAACAGCACACCCAACACACTAGTCATAGGTGACTTGATAGTGAGGCACACTGATGTCCCACTCACTAGGTTGAATAAGGAGAAAGTAACAGTCAGCTGCCTGTCAGGTGCCAGGATCCACCACATAATGCATGCACTCAGGTCCCTCAACAACAGGTACAAATATAACTCTGTCATCATACATGTGGGTGTGAATGACCGGAGATGTACCTCCCTGGACTACATGAAAAGAGACATGGAGGAGCTCTTGGATTATGTAGCCCAGGTTGTATGACCCTAACCCTGAGCAGCATCCTATCATCACCCAGAATTATACCACAGTATAAGCAGAAAATGATTGATTTCAACAATTGGCTAAGTTTCTGGTGTCATTTTAAGGGGATCCAGTATCTGTCTGCTTGGGATGATATGACTGACAGACCTCAGTGCTTTGCCAGAGATGGCCTGCATCTGTCACCCTTGGGCTTCCAGATTCTGGCCAAAGCTCTTGCCACCCCTATAGTGCCTTTTTTTAGGTGGCGTTCCAAAGACCAAATTACGACCATAACAGCTACAAACAAATGCACTCTGAAAGTCATGCTGCTCAATGCTAGAAATCTAAATCTCAAAATGCACTCAATCAAAGCACTCCTTAAAATGGAGAACATTGACATTTGTGCTGAAATAGAGACCTGATTCAAGGCAGCAGAAAGCACCCCCGCACTATCATGCTATAACTCATTCCACACCTTTCGGCCCCAGAACTTGGACCGAAGCTGCAAAGGCAGTGTTGTTTCCATATTCATAAAGGATGTACACACCTTCAGACTGATAGCCCAACATAATGCGTCAGAGATACTTCAGGTGCAGCTAACATTGGGTAAGAGAGCGATTCAGGTCGTACCCTGCTATAGGTCCCCAACCATGTCTCAAGACTCATACTCCACTTTCCTAAACATCCTGGAGAATATTAGGGTCCAACCTAACACTCTCATACTGGGCAACTTCAACTACCCCTCCAATAACTGGGAAAACTACTCATGTACCAATACACTTGCCCAATGTTTCCTGGAATTCATTAATTCCAATGCCCTGGACCAGTTCATTCTTACCCCCCACTAGAGGTAGCAACATCCTTGACCTGGTCAATACTAACATGGGTGACCACTGCTCTTCACCAATAGTCAATTCCTCCCTGATTATATCCATCCACAAACTAATCACCTTGGAAATCCTCCAACCCCCACAAAGGTAACCACCATGAAAGACTTCTCCAAAGCTAACTTTAGGCTCCTAAAAACAGATGTGGCTAACTTCATGGCACCCATGCAAATGGAGAATAGTTGCACGACTACTGACTCATGAACAAATGCACTGTAAGAACATGTACGCAAATGCATGGATCTCACCATACCCAAAAGAAACAAGATGCTCTCCTCCAAAAAAAGGAAGCCAATCTGGTGGTCCCCTGCCATAAACAAACTCTACAACAGATGGAGGAAACTGATGCGGAATAAGGTGAGGTCCCAAGACTGTAAAAACTCCTTTATCAGCCACAACAAAAAGTTGAGATCCCTCATCAAATCCTCTAAAGCTAGCTATGAAACAGAATTGCAGCAGTTAGTAAAGACAACCACAAGGCCTTCTATAGTTATGTAAAGAATTTCCATGGCAATACCCAGATTTGCTCTGAGTTACTGCACAATGGTACCTCCTATACTGAGCCAACAGATATTGCCAATATACTGGCCAACAGATTCAGTCCCAACTTTACCCCTCCCCCCAAAGGACCAATAACAATACCAGTAGATTGCCAGGCACCCAATAATACTGCTGCACAGGTTAAAACAGCACTATCCAAGGCCAAAAATACAGCTTCTATGGGACTTGACAATATCCCTGGCTGTGTTCTACATGAACTACAGAGTGAACTGGCACCTCTTGTGTGTGCCCTGTTCAATCACAGCCTCACCTCAGGCTTTGTCACTACAGAACGGTGGACTGCTACAGTCATCCCTCTCCACTAAGGAGTGACTACAGACCCTGGGAACTATTGCCCCATTAGCCTGATGAGTTTGATATGCAAAGCTATAGAATGTATCATCATGGACCTAACAAACAAGGATATAGGGAATCTCCAAACTCTGGATCCCAATTGGTTTTGTGAAGGGTAGCTCATGCTTGTTCAACTTGGTTGACTTCTTTGAGCCAGTTACCAGAGCTGTGGATAAAGGCAAGCTGGTTCATACAGCCTACCTTGATCTGGCCAAGGCCTTTGATACCATTCCCCAGTCAGGAATCATAGAAAAACTCACTAAGCTAGGCATCAAACCCTATATCACTAGGTGGGTTGCAAACTGGCTCATAGATAAAACCCACAGTGTGGAAGTAGCTGACTCCAAGTCAGACTGCCGACCAGTCATGAGTGGAGTCCCACAGGGTCGTTCCTGGGTCCTCTCCTGTTTGCTATCTACTTCTCTGAAGTCCAGGCAAACACGAAGGGACTCTGCCCAACAAAGTTCACAGACAATTGCAAGTTGGGAGCTATTATTAACTCCCCAAGTGATGTTGACATTCTACAGAAAGGCCTCTCTGAGACCAGCGACTGCTGTCAGAACCAAGCCTTAAGCTCAATGCCAAAAAATGTGTCGTCATCCCCTTTGAGAAAAATCTGGCTCCCATGAATTACCACATTGATGGTATTTCACTGAACACAGAAGGTATTATAAGAGATCAGGGAACACAGGTTGACAGCAACCTCTATTTTGACCACCACATTGCCACTGTGGTCAGAAAGTCCTTCTACATGGCAAATCTCATTACTAAGGGTTTTGCATCCAGGAAGAAAGAGGTCATTGTCTCCCTCTAATCTTCCCTCATTAGGCCAGTCATTGAGTATAATGCCCCATTTGGTATGTACCCCGCTAGACACCTGCAACAACTGGAGTGGCTGCAAAAGTACCTCACAAAGAGGATCCTAGGCCTTAAACACTTGTCTTAAATGGAGAGACTTAAAAAACTCCAACTATTCTCTGTCTCATATCGCCTACTTAGAGGCAATCTCTGCTTGACTTACAAAGTCATATTTGACCTAGCTCTGTTAGAAATGCTACATCTAAAGAAATCCCAGTCCTTCCGCACCACACACTCCAGAGACCTCAACCTCATTACCACAATCAATAGAACGTGCGGAAGGGACAGGCTCATAATCCAGGGACTGCCCATGCTATGGAATAGACTTCCTATACATGTCAGACAGAGCACCTCACTGGCCCTCTTCAAGAGAAATCTTGATGAGTGGGTGGGAAATAGAAAAATCACCCTGGGAATCACTCCAGTGGCTCTACTCGACAGATGCAGTGGGAACTAAGGTCGGGTGGCACGATGCCAGGGTAATCCTATTGGCTAGGCTTGTAAAGGCTCCAGGGTCATTAGCCTAGTACACTACTATGAACCTATGAACCTATTTTGTGTCTTAAAAGTTCCATGTTTTACATTGTTCCACATTGAAAGAGTCTATCAAACAATAAAATATTAAAAAGTGCTTTAACAAATATCCATGGTAAATAGTACTGAGATATAATTCACCAAAATAAAATTTAGTAAGTATGAAGAAACAGTTTTTAAGCATGTTGTTAGCTTCCTAGATAGAGTTATTACTGTGTTCACAATTTTGCCCACTGGTTCCACATTGTGAGAAGCAGAGTTCCATACTCAATGGAAGGTTGAAAGCTATGTTTAGCTCTTCATCCCAGCAAGAAGGAAAAAAGTTACATACTGTACTATTATAGGCTCCATGGCCATTTCACTATTAGATTTTTGGATTCATAGTTTCAAGTTTTTTCCTAAGTTGCCTTGTAGGAAAAGAATTCCTGGTGTTTACAGATATAACACATTTTCTGTTTTTTTCTCTAACTTCAGATTATACTTCAATACTTCTAAACATATAGACTATGAAACTATTTACTTATGCAGATAATTTTTCACTTTTGCTACCAGGTAATATCTGAATATTTGTCAGAGTGCTCCAAGAACAGCACAAACAGTGTGGATGATTTACCATTCTCCATGACATGTTTTCTCATTGTGTCTCCAGAAAGTATACCATTTCAACATGCTTTAGCTAAGAGTTAATATATTTAAAGGTATATACTAATAACCAAAATTAGAGCGTTTTCAGTACACAATTAAACTAGTAATCCAACCAAAGTACTGAAAAAAACAGGTGGACCAGGAGCAAAGATGGCGTCTTTAATTCACTGGTCTGCCTGTTTTTTCACTACTTTATTTTGATTAAAGTTATATACTCCCATATACTACAGTAACTTGAGGAGGTTAAATAACTACTGAGTCTAAAGTACTTGTGATAGCAAAGAAAATAAAGGTCAGCTTTAAAATGCCTATGACTGACTTTTGTTTACCCCCTTCACCACATGCATGCCCATGTTCTTTTTCAATGAATTAAACATCTGATAATCACGTAGAGCTGAGGGTGACTAAAATTACACTTTTCAGACAGGACCCAGGGCAGTGGCATATATAATGTTACAATTACTGTTATAATATTAATTACAAAGAATAAGTGCATATTTTTACAGAGATATAAAAGACTATTAGCAAAATAACACATAACAAAGAGAGCTAATTGCAGCAAATACAAGTCAATTTACACAATACTCCTTTATACTTTAGGGATTGTTTAGAAGACTATTTACAAAGAATGAAGAACAGAAGGTGGAATATGGAAAGGACAGGAAAGGAGGTACGGATTGAGAGGATATCAATGTGGTGTTGGTAACAGCTACATTACAGAATCAAAAAGATGTAGCCGTACATAGGACTGGATTTCAGTTATGGAGAGATGATTACTAATTTCTGTGGAAAAGGAGTTACAAACTGTAGGAGAAATTTGGTGGCATGCTTTTTCTCAAGGACAGTATTGCGTTTGATAACAGCAACATTTTTGCTATAAAGAAATATACAAAGTTGAGGTTTTACTAAGATGAGGGGCAAAGGGGCACACATCAAAGAAAGGTAATTTAAACACTATTAGAGAAAATTGGAAGGTGCGTTTAAGGTTAACAGAAAGTGGGTTAGCATAGTCAAGAACAGTACAGTGGTAAGTTACCTTATTAGCATGCATAATACATTGGATGATTTTATTGCCTGTTTTATGCAATACATCTGTATTCCTGGAGTTAGCTGGTGTAACAAGATATGGGGATCACTCCAGCTTTTAGGTCAGTACATTTTTTAAAGAAAGTATTTCATTTCTGGGAGAATTTTTGGTTAGTTCCTTTGAACGTTTTTGCTGATATAAAACAGCATTTGATACAGTATTAGTGTAAGCCTTAAAGGGCAGGTTCATGTGAGTGAGTGTGCATGTGAATGCTCATCCTATGAGAGGAAAGTATAAGAAGGTTTTGTGTGTCTCTGTGTGTGTGTGTGTGTGTGTGTGTGTGTGTGTGTGTGTGTGTGTGTGTGCATGCATGTGTGTGTGTGTGTGTGTGTGTGTGTGTGTGTGTGTGTGTGTGTGTGTGTGTGTGTGTGTGTGTGTGTGTGTGAGCCTGTGAATGTGCCTTCATGTGTGCATGTGTGTGAATGAGTGTTTCTATGAGTTTAGATGAGTTTGTATGGGCTTGACAATGATTGCTTGAAGTATTTTAATGTGTATGAATGTTTTGGAGTGTGTTTGAGGGAGCACACATATACATGATCACTTGCGTGTGGTGGGTGGGGTTTCTGCTGCCATGATGCATGGGCTGGCAGGGAAAACACTAGTGTGCTCTGGTCTGATGCAGATACCTGCAAATGAACTCAAAATAATGTTTTTTTTCTGTGCAGCATTACCATATTTCTGAATCAGAGATTATTTATATTGTGCTATTTCACCAGCCTGCATTGGCCAATTAGTGGTGGAGAGAATCTTTCTGAATCCAACTGACAGCTGTTTTAAGGAAATAACAAATAATTTTAGCTGAAGTTATTTATTTTACAATAGAATAGTTAGCAAATATTATTAGAGACTAAATGTTTGTACAATTTAAGCTGGTTGTTGTTGATGTATGCATGCTATGATATGATACATTAAAATTACATCCATGCAACTTTCATAGGGGTTGCCATTATTAAAAAATGCATGTTTTCAATATTGACATATGATAAAAGTCATATCAAAAAGACATATTTCTTATCATATATATGAAATGATTGTCATAGCAGTTGCCTTTTTGAAACAATTGAAATGGATTAAATGCAGAAATCGCATTGTCTCATGACACAGCACATATGGCACCCCAGATAGGTTTTGAATTACTATTGATGGAAAAGAAACCCTTTATAAAAAAAATGAAGTAATACATGTTTTAAATTAAAGTTTTGTTATGAATTAGCTCAGTATATGATGTTACTTTACTTTATTATTATTATTATTATTATTATTATTTGTATTTGTATTTTCCAGATGCTGCATCACTCATGAGTCACCATCTTTGAAGCCATATATTAATAAAATATTAATAATCATCTAACACAAACAAATGAGCAGAATGTTACAGTCTACTAATCTGCTAGGGAGTAATTATCTTAAGCACAAAATGTTCTTACAGTGATTGCATGCTCACTGCACCTGCATTTACTTTCTGCTTTATAATTTAACAATTATAATAGCATAACATCTCAGCAACAACAGAATTTAATTCTGATCATAAAAAAGTACAAAGATATTGTATCTTATCTTACTTTATATTAACATTTAACACAGATCATGTTTCAGGATTCCTTCAGGGATGTAAACACAGAAGAGAGTGAGAAAGAAATATGCATATATTACTGTAATAAAGTCAGTACTACACATACTGTCAAGCATTACATTCTACTTAAACAGATGATGATAACTATTTTATCAGTAGAAACAATATAAAACAAATAAATACCAATATTTGTCAGTTACCATATGTAGAGGTATATATAATGGTGCAAATGATTAATATTCTCACTACTGACAATAGCAACTAAAATGATCATTAAATAATAGGTTCAGGTTAACACAGTCAATATAGGTAAATATTGTTTCATAATCACTTGATGTAAATGAAAATAAAGCAGCAATAATAAAGCAAACTATGAGATGCATAGTTATATGTATTTATCTATTGTGATTAACTAGCAATACTGTGCTGAGGGAGTATTGAATAGGAGAATGGAAATCCATTTGATGTTGGTCTGGTATAACAAGTGAGAATTACAACATCTTAAGATGATCAACAAATGTTATTAACAGTTATCACTCTAAAACATGGCATTGCCAAACGTTATCTCATACATGTATGCCCAACCAACTCCTGTTTGAGAACAAAGGATTACTTTGTAAGTAAATCTAGAAAGAAATTAAAATATGTCACACTGTGCATTGCAATTAGTCATGTATTAGTGGTATTACTAACATTTGTTTTTTTCTTGGACTGTTATTCCATGGCCTCATTTCACTCTTAAAATCCTGTGGGGCCTGCCTCTGTGTTGTATGAGTCTTTTATTATTTCACTAACTTCACCTAGAGCAAGCAGACATTGTGATTATAATCTCCCAGTCATTGACTTTTTGCTCTGCAGCAACAGAAGACCCCACAGATCCACCTTTTTCCAGGTCTAACCGTGACATATACTCATTGGAATCAAAAAAGTAATACATTCAGTATAACCCCACCTAATTACATCTTTTGAATATATCCAGCTTTCAAAGGTCGAGGAAATATGTATCCATCTTCTTTGAACCCCATTTCTACACATCCATCATGAGCAGCCACCCCCTGGAAACTTAATAGCTATTTTATTGACTATGCAAATATTTTTATAGATACTGTAATATGAAAAAATACACTTTCTGGATTTAGTTGTATATCTCAATAGGGCCAAAACCTTTTTCATTTTCATATATCATGCTCCTATGCCCTTCCCAATATATCCCCAATTATTATTTTCTCCATTTAAAAGTAACTGATAAGTAGGAGTCACTATCTGCTTAGATTGTGGATTGCCAGAATAGCCAGTTACCCCAGTATCCAGCCCTATGCTTTACCCAATATTTACTTTGAATAGACCACTTTCAGTTCCCCAGCTTTAATGAAGTGCTCAGCAGGAAGTTTAAAATGCTAAAAAATGTTATTTAGGCAGTAAGTCTAAATTCAAGAAACCTCTGCTAAGTAGAGTAGGTTGGAGAATTTGTTTATCTGTGTCTCCATTTCTCACCGCTGTATTCACCATTGTCAAAATCAGTTTCATTGTACCTATATCATATTAGTACTTAACTGTATTCTTTCTTCAGAAAGCATAGTCTACCATAGCTGACAATTCTTCTACTAATACTGACAATTTTTCTAAATACAGTAAAGTATCACCCCCGAAACCAATGAATTGCTCTATCTCTTTTAACTCAGAAAAAAATCCTTTTCTGCTGAGCCTGATAGGCTGTCTTTGTAATGCAATAAACCAATATGAACAGGCCTACCTTACCATAAGGTGTAAAATCTGGTTTGCCCATGTCTAGTGTCACTGTTGGAAGAAATATTTTACCCCTTGTTACCCTTGATTTTACTCCACATCAAAAAAGTATGAGACTATACTTTGCAGTTTTGCATAAAAATTATGCGGGAGGGACAGTTTTTGTTATATAAAGACCCTAAGACAGCACAAACATACCCAACACTCATACTTATTGCCAGATATCTTATAAAAAATCCCTCCAATGGATGACAAAGGAACTGTTTACATTTCTTGGTAATTTCTTCAATGCTTCCTATATTACAGACAGGCAAGAAGGGATGGCTGCCTTCCTAACCTCTAACTGATATTTGTCCCCATACATATTGTTCTTGTCTGCTTATGTTTTCTTTGTTCTAGTTTTAATGAGTCACATCTGCTTATTGTTTCTTCTTATCCTTCTATATTTGGACTGTCCAACTGATTTGCTGGTCAGTCAACTGAGTTAGTTCATTCTTTGCATTCCTTCACTTTAGGAATTCTAGTGGTTAGAAGCTGATTTTGCAGCTGTTTATCTGACGTTTCATTGCTTGGGTATGGATAATGCCTGGTGTCTGTGTAGTTCTTGTGTTTCCGCTTTGAGAGGCCTATGTTGCTGGGCCAGATTCACAAAGGCTTGCACGGAGTCTAAGAGTAGAGTAAGACTCCAGCAAGCCAACATGTCTGCCGAGCGATCCAGGAACAGCCGGCAGGGGCGTGCAACTGAGCTCTCCAAACTAGTCCTACATGGACAGAGCTGGGATATGCAAATTACCTCAATTGCAGGCAAAAGCCATGCAAATGAGTTAAATTTGCGATCCAGGAAACCCGAACCTGTCCAAGTAGGAGTAGTGTTATTTGAAGAAATGTACTCAGTTGATAACTGAGTACGGTTCTGCAAATAGCAAAACGGAGCCGTGTCAGCTGTAAAAAAAGCATGCATTCACAGGAGGAAGCATGCCAATGTCCAAAAATAAAGCCATTGGCAATGGGAAGTGATGCAAATTAAAAATAAAATAACTTTTTTTTTTAATCCCGATTTCCGGGGTTTAATCGTAGCGCAGTGTTGCGCAAATGCTCTGCGCCCTAAAAAGCAGAAAATGATTAAGTAAGATCCACAAATGTGGATTTCATAGCTAAAATGAATTTACAATGCAAGGGAATGGCAGGTTGAAGACAAAATGGCCACCGAGTAGAGGTTGCTAAGGGGGGAAGCTCAGTCTAAGAGAAGCAACTAAGCATTTTGTAGGCAATCCTATGCAAATGAGAGTTATGATAGTGAATTGCAAGTTCACATAGCAAATGAGCACAGTCAGTGGAGTGTAGGAGTAGGATAAGGGGAGTAACAGAGTAGAAGATAGGTGACATCATGAGGGGGTATGTATGAAAGGAGTGCAGCTCATTGGAGCAGAGTGACATGTGTCAGCTTACATTTACATAATAGTGAAAGAGGTGTGTCAACAGGTAGGCCAGGTAAAGTCAAGAAATCGAAGGTGTATGTTGTGGAAAATACCAAAGTTTCTTGCTGAGTGTGCTTGCATGCGTGTGCACACCAGGAAACCCAAGTAAGACAGTGTGCGTGTGTGTAAGCATGTGTGCACGTGTGTAGGCTTGAGTAAGCATATGTAAGGCTGTGTAAACAGTTGTAAGTGCGTTTGCGCCGGTGTGCATGCGTTTTAACAGGAATAAGCAAGTTGTAGTCCGTGTAAGCATGTGTGCACGTGTGTGAGCTGGTGTGCGTGTGTTTGCACTTGTTTGCACGGTGCTGCCCCCTGAGGAAACAGAAAGGGAAAAGGAAGCACAACAAATAGTAGGAAGTTAACCCGGGAGTACTAGCAGAGCTAGCAGGGGAAAACAATCGGAATCAGCTGAATACACAGGCATTACACTAGCCCAGCCCAGTCCAGCACTCAAAACTCAGCCAAAAACATTCCAGTATGTATTTCTCAGACACACTGCAACACTGCAGTAAGCTAATAGAAGTGAAAACTGAAAAAGCTTTACTGAGACAAAGAAATGTTAGGGGCTGCCATTACTGTCATAAGGTGACATATGCAACATGCTGAGGGTGGTGACAATGCAAATGCTGCTGAACAACCCACAGTGAGGAGATGGAGAAGAGTGTACAGGCCTAGAGTAACCTACCAGGGACTACATGAACTGGAGATAGTGGAGCACTATACAGTGGACAGAGACCTCATGCAGCAAATTGTTGAGCAGTGCAGGTCACACCTCACACACAGAACAAACAGAGGGGAACCCATCCCAGTGGAAACCAAGGTATGTGTTGGCCTAAGAATATTAGCAACAGGTACCTTCCAGAGACCAACTGGTGATATGATGGGAATTTCACAGGCATCAGCATCTACGGTACTGCACCAGTTCCTGAATGCCATGGCAGCACATGTCGGTGATCATGTATATTTCCCCAATTCCTGTGAGGTATTGGCCAGCAATATGCATCTCTTCCAGCAAATAGCGGAATACCCTGAGGTAGTGGGTGCAATAGGCTGCACGCACATTTGCATCAAAGCACCAGCTGGTGAGTGGGGTAGGGTCTACTATAACCGCAAGGGTTACCCCTCCATCAACTGCCAGGTCATGTGTGATGCCCAGGGCATAATAATGAATGTGTGTGCTGGCTGCCCTGGAAGCTACCATGACTCCCATATCTGGCATCAGACACAGCTGTACCAGATATTTGCCAATGGGGACATCCCTCATGGTCACCTAGTGGGGGATGCTGGATATGCAAAAAAGCCGTGGCTGATGACACCCATCAGAAATGCACACACACCTGAACAGGAACACCATAATGAGGCACACGCACAAACATGAAATGTAATCGAGCGTGTGTTTGGGCTGCTCAAGACACGGTTCCAGTGCCTGGACACATCTGGTGGTGCCTTGCAGTACTCACCAACTACATGTACCCAAATAGTCATGGTATGTGCTATGCTACACAATATGATCCTGCGAAAACAGCTGCAGCAGGAGCAACACAGGGCCGGGCACACCAGCCCCCCACCATTGCCAAGGCCATCACAGGCAGAGCGTGAATCAGAGGAGGAGGAACAACCTGAGCCTGCCCCAGTAGGCAGAAGGAGGTGTGCCCAGTATGCTTTGGCCTTGGCAAAGAGGCAACGCATAGCATATACACTGGCTCAGTAGGAACCCTGGAAATTATACCTCTCCCCAACTCGCACATATAGTAAAAGCAATGCCTAACTTGACACTACCTGTTAACAAACATGTATAGGGAGTGTAAAATGTGCATCTGACATAGGCAGCCCTGCAACACCACCTGAGGCATGATTGCTATGTGTTAAGCAATATAAAGCACTGCTAAACAGCTCTCACCACTATTTTCTATATGTGAGCAAAATTGCACACACTAAGTATTACAACTACAGGCAATGTTCAGCAATACTGTGCACTGTCCAGCAATGTTAGGCAACATTGAGCAATGTTGTGCAAGTCTGGTCAAATGTGGGTATAGTTCATCAAAAGCAGGTTAACAAGTTCATATTTGCTTCACTTTTCTTGAAGCAGTCTGTTCTGGCATGTATGAAAATATGAAGCAGTGACAGTCCTCGAACCCAGGATACAGTGCACTCTAGTCAGAGTACAGAACCACTAAAACATGACAGTATCTCAATGGTCAGCTTGCATGAGAAAATGCTGATAAGTCAATGCTAAGTATCTAATGGAAACCTTGCATGCATAGCATAATCCCTGTTGAGTTAAGACACAAAGGTGAGGCATGCAGTAATAATAGAACCTGATATTCAACACACATATAGTATAAATGTTAATATTGGTAATGTTCACACACATCAAAAACGTAGCGGACCTCAGACAGCAACATACTGCAAGGTCACACTGAGCATGCTCACGCACTTGAAACTATGAGAGAAATGTCAGGCAACAAAACACTGAAAGTCTGAACTGGGCATGCTCACACACTTAGGTCAAGTTTGAGTACAGCAGTGGACCACACATATCCCTCAGTTGCAAGTGTCAACCCAGGAACCTCACACTATTCACCAATCCACCATCTACACACAGTGATATGACAACAGACACAATATAAAATAGAGAAATACTGTCACAATCAAATATGTTATGCAGAAACCTAGGTTGTTCATAGGAAGTGGTAAAGCAAAGAAGAAACAAAACCTGCAATCAGTAACATTACTGAACAATGTGCATCCTGAACATTAGCATAGGCTCAGAGGTTGACACTAGGCTATCTGCCCTAGGGTATGTAGAAGCCTAGCCACAGTGTGTTCGTAGTCTGCAATCACACTAGATCAGTAGACTGTGCCTGTCAATAGTAGGTCACACAAGATATCTCACATATGTTCATTTCATTCTGCCTCTGTCTAGCAAGGACCCATAGCATATCTCAGGGCTAAACATACAATCACCCATCCACCTGTGAAGATGTCACCTTTAGGTGGTCAGCATGGGTCTGTGCATATGTGGTACTGTGATCACATTCCCAAGTGAGTAGAGCCTCTGTGATGGTAATATGCCCCTCCAGCATGTCCTATTAACATCATTGCTCACGTACCTGTCCCTGGAGCATGTAGCTGTAAGGGACTTTGATATCCTCACATGGAGCCTGTCCATCAATGCTGTGATGGACATGGCATCAAACAAAAGGCACAGACTGCATCCAAGTAGGCAGAAAGCAACTGAGGAGGGCTGGGGTCACCATAGCCAAGCTGTGCATACCATCTGTGTGAGACCCTAGATATACTTGGTTATGTAAATCTGTGTACATTCCAGTTTCTGCAGATGTTGGGTAAGGTACATCCGAAATGGGCCATTGTATCCAGGCATGTGCCAGATAACTACAGTGTCACAATGACACCACCTGATCTGGATGTAAAACTGTATGGGATAAGGTTGCCTAAATAGAAGGTGTGTCCAACAACATTGGCAAAGTGACTGTCAAAGGCAAGAGTACTAAGTATTCATGTCCCCAAATCACAAACCACACACACTGTACGTGATGCATCATCACCTATGTGGTAATGTGTGTGCACGATGTTACTATCAAAGGTGATGACTATGCATCTAAAGTAAGGTAGCTGTAGGCCATGGCTCTGGCACCAGTCAGCTATCTCTGTGAGACCCTTTCTGAGGATGCATGTGCCAGCTGTGGAGTTGAATATGGCACACAGGTTTCAATCAACTGCAAACATGGTCATCCATATTCCTCCTGTGTTAGCCAGTATGTATCAGAAATATATACAGAACAAGAGAGGTCCCAGAACTGAGCCCTGTGGGATGCCACGTGTAACTGGTGTAGAGTCAGACATGGCACCTGCAATAGTGACCATGTTTGTGCTATCCATGATCCAGTTAGCAATCCAGATTGTGACATATGTATAGATATTGAATTTGGTGATCTAATCTGTAAAGGCCAAGTGGGGTATTGTGTAGAAGTGGTGTGCGAGCTCTAGGTAGGCTGTGTGGACAACCCTGTGTATTTCTATGGACCTGTTAACTGTTTAAAGACATCAAGCATCTGCAAGAGGCAAAATATGCCCACAACAACACCAAATTGTGTATAATCCAGTGTCTGTAGGTTCACAATGTGTATGTGTATGTGTTCCATGATGATACACTCCATAGCATAGCAGACCAAGATAGTTAGGCATATATTGTGATAATGTCCAGGGTCCCTTGTGGCACCAGCACTGTGTAGCGGGTACACCATAGCTGTATGCCATTCCATGGGTACACATCCTGTAGTAACTGTGATATTGAACAGTGACATAATGTGAGTGTGAAGTTTGTCATGAATATCGTGTATGCCACAGTCTGGGACACTATCTGGTCCCATTGATGCTGTCTTGTCTGATATGGAGAGGGCAGCACACACATGTTCATCTGTGATGTCAGGGAGGCTACACACTGTTGTGATGGACATGTGCACTGCATGGGGGGATGGTGGGGAAACATTCCCACTGAACCTGTTGTCCAAGATGTTCGCAATGTCAGTGGATTCACTGTATCATTTGTAATTATGCAGTAACTCACAGCATATCTGTGAGTTCCCACACAGGTCCGTGACATAACTAATTAAGTCCTTGTGATTGTCCACAGTGTATGTTGCAAGTGTCTGTTAGAAGTGGGCCTTATATGAATCAACAACTGTTCGTAGCTATACCATAGTACTGATCAGAGATGCCTTCCAGATTGTGATTGTGCTCTATAATGTAGTAGCCTCCTCCTGTCCCTGTACAGCTCAGTAATGGCCGTGGTTCAGTAGACAGGTCCCCTGCCTTTGGAGGAGTGAGTCTTGTAGTTATCTAGGATAGCATGATCCATGAATTCCAGTAGTTGTCCATAGAATGTGCTTGTAAAGTATGAAGCTGTCTGAGCCAAAATTAACACTGTCCCAGGGTCATTGAGGGATACCACCTCAGTTTGTACAAGTGTGATGTTTGCTCATGATAGGTATGTCACTGAGATCACATAGGATGTGTGTGTGTATGGGATATGTATGTCTAGTGAGAGGAATGTATGTTCCGACCTTAACATTTACAGGTATACCTCTGTTGTGGAACATAGAGTCCCCATGTGTGTGATGATCAGGTACCACATGTATAACCCCATGTGGGTGTGGTGACCAGGTCTGCCCTAGCATTTGAGTGTAACAATATTAGCAACTGTTGTGCGAGGGTGTCACTGTTTGAGTAGTTTACCCAGTCAATGTTAGTGTATTTGAAGTCACACAATATAATGGTGTTTGGTGAGACCTTCACATTCCCCAGTGTTCCCAGGAATAACAACTGTTGTTCCCATGTTTGGGAGTGTAGTTTGTAACAGTCTACAAACTGAAATGCAGTTTTGCCCACTCTCATTTGCACATGTACGTTCCCCAATGCTTTGTGTACTGCTACCAACCTGGAGGTGTGTGTATGAATGATGTATATGGAATCCCCCCTATTGTTGTTCTCCAGTCCGAGTCTTGTGTCTGAAAACCATGGTAAGACGTAAAACCTGTTAGTGCTGCTGTGCTTTTGTGAGCCTGAACCAGGTGTTTGCTACTGCACATATATCAACAGATTCCATACTGATGTGAGTCCTAAGTGCATGCATTCTGAGGGTTAGACATCAGTTGTTGAGCTCCATCACTCTCCGTTTCCTGTACCCTGTAACGTCTATGGCTGTGGTTATGTCTTCTGACCCTCTCTTCAAACAGCCACCATGTGTGTGTCAAGAGCCTAAGGCAGTCTGTGAAAGCCTAGGGGTGACAGGTGCATGGCGTCCATAGCGAATGTACATGGCATGTTGAGCATGTAATCCCAGGCTGACAGACACTGGATCCCCTGTGAATGACAACAATATGTTAAGCAACTGTTAAAACTCATCATGTCATCTGTATACTGTGACATAGTAATTGGTGAGGGTAAGATGCTACACAAGGTCAGGGTCATACTGTCCTGGGCTACATGATCAGAGAGCCCCTCTGTGTCTCTTGTCATGTAGTCCAGGGAGGAACGTCTGAGTGTCTACACACCAGAATGCTCAATGATGGAGCCATATTTGTACTTGCAGTGGACTGACAACAGTGCATGTATCATGTGGCATATCCTGCCACCCGACACACAGCACAAAGTGAGCTTCACCTTGTTTAGCCTGGTAAGTGGGATATCAGTGTGACCGACAATTACACTCACCTAATACAAGTTTATGAGGTGTGTTGTGTAGGCCTAAGGGCAGTGACTGTGTGGCACAATGACTTTGTGAACTATGTGATGATATGTGTGTATGGTTGTGTGTTAGCAGATGTTTGTGTGTCTGCTTTGGATGTCTCAGTTGCTTAGGCAGAGTACATTTAGATGCTCCAAGTATGTCATTGTGTGTCAATGTATACAGTTTGCTGTTGTCATAGGTGCATGTGTGACAGTATTTGTGGTGTGTGTGGTTACCTTCACCATCCAATAGACTGCCAGTCATGGCATGGGAGATCTCAGCCTCCTATCTGTCTATACAGTTGCACTCACAGATATCTGAGTTTGTTGGTAGGAGGACAGTGATACCTGTGTACATAAGGCAGTTGTAACAATGCATCAGAATTCCAATATGCACCAGCTGGACTGGAGAGTACACACAAAACAGACCTTTGGACATGCCAGGATGTCGACTGATCACAAAGGATCAGTAGTGTGTCAAGTGTGTAAAAGAGTATAACAGGGTTTTAGTGTTCAGGTTTGTTGTTGCTGTGGAAAGATAATCTGCAAAAGAGTACAGACAGAAACATTACACCTCCTTCAGCTATGTCAGAAATATTGATGTACAGTCATATATGTCCTGAGTCAGGGTCAACTGTATCTGACTGACAATGTCAACATCCTGTCAGGCCCATACATACATACCCACCTCCCAGTAACAAAAGGCCCTAACATCATACCAGGTGATATCACATGTAGAATGTGTAAACTGGTTCCCACAATGCCAAATGAATCCCATCACGTGGATAACATTGTTTCCCCATATGTGTCATAAGTGAATGACAGGACAAACAGACACTGCACCCGAACAGTCTGTTGAGCCTCACACTCTCTACAGGATCTTACACCATTGAATGTGTCACAGCAACATGTGGCACACACCACAAGTGTTGGTGCACAACACACCATGGGAACTAAATCCCTATAAGTCTACGAAGTCTGAAATGCTAGTCAATGGAGTCCATCATGATTGCAGTCAGGAACAGAGATATTGTAAACCGACAAACACACAACACAAATGTCTGTGGTATGTTAATGAGCACATCATGTTCCCAAACCTGCTAGATATCTTGCAAGGCAGCCACCCAGGACAAACATCATTGACAGGAGCAACACAGGTCCCACATAGACCTTGAATAGCCATTTACCAACATCACAGACACATATGGTATCCACAAAACCTACAATCTGTGTCTGAATATGTATTGTCATATGAAGGAATGGTAATATGTCCACAGATAGATCAGACCAGGTATGAATTGTGTATTCCTGTTCAAGATGTTCACAACTGCTGACCCACCAGGTTTATTCGTGGGATTGTATAACGCTACGTGCACGCACATAACCATGTCCAGTCTGATGATGTCAGCAACCTACAAACATAGCATGTGAATAGAAACCACACAGTAAAGCATGTAGCGCATTGTGTTAATGCATATCTCACTAGTATCATAACATAGTTAGATAGGGGTTTGAATCCTGCAATTGCTGAGTGTGTGTATGTGTGTGTGTGAGATTGGCTTTGAGAGGAGTGGCCTTTTTGGAGACTGTGGAAACACATTAGTAGTGGTGAATACCTCTTTGCCAAGTGTGATGATGTCAGCATCCTACAAACAGAGCTTTGGAAATGACTGTTCCCAATAAAGCAAATAGTGTGGCATGTGAATGTGTATCTGTCAAAAGAAAAACAACTTCAAAAAGATCAACACACGGCAGATTCAGGTTAAGGCACTTTAATCTTGCAGCAAGGAAACAAAAAACGTGCTAATGCAGAGTTTGTCTAACTAGAATCAGGAAGTGAAGCCATTCTTATACATTTCTTACAAGACATTGCCTACTAAGCTGATGTAATAAATCACAAGTTCTTTCAATATTATTTCATAGCAGCTGTTTGTACATGATTTTCTGCTGGCATATCAAGTTTACAAAAAAACTTCCTAAGAAAAACAACGTGGCCTTGATGACCACCGGTCAGATAAAACTTCTCACTATGTTACCATTCAAGGTACAATGGCTAATTTGAGCACAAAGTAAGTACAGATTATAGTTCATTTCTTCAAGCAGTCTTTGTTCAACTGTATCTATCTTTTCTGCAGCTGTGCATGTTCTCATAACACGAACAGAGCTGATTGTTCAAGTTCAATAACATTATAGAAAACAGCATTGTTCTATTCATTATTTTCCTGACCTAGCAGATAATCACCTGCTTCTCAGTAAATTTCCAAAAGGCATAAACATGAATTTTGCTGTGCTAGCAAATACTAGGTCAGAGAGCATCTTGCAGTTTCAGAAAGCATATTGCAGTTTGAAAAGCATCTTGTAATTTCGTACAAAACTAAGCTGTACATAAAATAGAATGAAATGTGTTAACCCTTTTAGCTTCTAATAAGCACTAAACATATACATTAATACATATTTTTCTAACATTTCCCCCCTGTTAATACTTTTTATTCTATTTTCAAAAGCGTAAACAGTTTGCTTCTTCTCCTAACCTCTTTCTGTTCAGAATTTGCAGTTAAGAGAGTCATTCAGTTTAAACTTATGAAAGTGTTTCATTTTTCAGCAGTTCTTCAATTTCAGTACTTTGATACAAAGTTTCAGAAACTGACATGTCCATAAAAGTTTTGATTAATCTTTTCATGCAGGGAATACCACAACAAACACACACTCCTAGTTGGAGTAATACCACACAAATGGCAATCAGGATGTTCATTAGGATGCTACCCCACCCCCCAAACAAATTCTGGAAAAAATCCGTCAGTGGGTTTGGGCCTGGTTTGGTCATGGCCGACACTTGCTGAATCACCTCAAGATGGTCGTTTATCTCATGCTGGTTGTCAGGAATATACGAACAGCACTCCTCTTTTATTAAAGCGCATGTACCACCTTTCGCCGCTAGTGTAAAGTCGAGAGCCATGCGGTTTTGAAGCACCACAGTTCTCATAGCGTTCAGTTCATCAGTTACTAATTCGAGAGCAGAAAAAGTTGCATTGCTCATTACTTTGAGAAGTTTGGACAGTTTTCTCAGCTCCCAAATTGATTTCACTGCACCATATGCAGGGGCTATACCTGCCCACTATATAATAGTGTCACTGAAGTCCATGTGTGTCAGTTTATCTTTCTTTTTCACGGAGTTATGGTTTCTCCAGCCTGCTTCGATTCATCCTATTGGATTCTCAGGTCTCTTGATTGGATTTACAGGATTCTTGGTGACCTCTCTGACATTTCGAATTCTTCCCTGAGGTAAAACTGCAGTGGGTCATATGGCTAGAACCAGGTAACCCAAAAAACAACTGCTGGACCAATTCTCAGGTAACCATTTGTATGCCTTTTTCCCACACACAAAATAACAATTCTCTACTTTAGTATTAATATATACTTGCCCTGCATGAAACATTTTCTTATAAATGATAGATAGTTGTTTAAAAAGAACAGGATTACGTTGTACTTCATCAACTGTTTTGTGTATTGATTCAAAATATGAGTCATAGTTTGTATCACAAATATAACCTGCATTATTAGCTTTGGTATAACATTTGTAAGGAACAGTCACATTACAAACCCACCTGAACAGTATAAGTTTTGTAAAAAACATACAATTCCCTTTTGTGTAACAGGCAGGTACAATGCTATTTTGTCTTGTGATGTCACATTCGTAGTATCAAAAATCAAATTTTCCCAGGTCTCATTGACCCCTAGGGGGACAGCAGTCATTAACAAACCCCCGTATGCTGTTGGTATAGCTGTACAAATCCAGCAATTCGAAACATTAAAAGTTTCAGCATACACATATGTAATTGCTTGGTAGGTGTTAAAGTTCGGATGCCAGTCTATGAGTAATGCATCTCATTGATTCAGTTCAGCTCGTGTGGCTGGAAAAAGTTAAGGCCACAGCAAAAAGATTAATGTTATCAGTATAGTTAACAGAATGATCATGCAATACTTTTGAGGTTGTTCTGTTTTTCTATTTGCTCCGTATCTGGTCATTTTGTTCTTGTGCAATAGTAACAAGTTTTTTGTCCAGTTCAAAGTTTTTAACCAATTTACAGTGTGTCAGATGAATCCAGGATGCTCGCTCTGTGATCTTGACTGCAGTGGGTGTTGACAGTAGCACTTGGTATGGCCCTTTCCACTTTGGTGATGTCCAATTTTTTCTCTTGATGACTTTCACCTAGACCCACGTGCCTGGGACTACTGCTGCTTCCAATGGTCTGGTTTGTTCTTTATCTGAAACAGAATTTAGCTGCAAAAGTTGTTTATTACTTAAAAGTCATCTCATGTATTCTGCGAGTGAACTGTCAGCCTCCTGGTCTGCAGGCATGAGAGGTTTCCATTGAGGTATATAGTATGCCCTCCCAAATAATTTTTTCAAAAGGAGTTATCCCCTTTGCATTCGGAACAGTTCTCATGCTCACCAATGCCAGAGGCAGGCAGTGCACTCAGTTCTTTTGTGTCTCACTAATTAATTTCCTAAGTTTATTTTTCAAAACCCCATTATGCCTCTCTACTAGTCCTGCGGATTGTGGGTGGTATGCACAATGGTTCTTTAAGGAAATTCCGAAATATCGGCTCAACTGTTGTATAGTTTGATTTACAAAGTGTGTGCCATTGTCACTGCAGATCTTTTCCGGTATGCCGAATCTAGGAATAATTTCTTTAACAAGGACTTTTGCTACAGTAGCTGCATCTGGATTTTTGGTCGGAAAAGCTTCCACCCATTTGGAAAACATATCTATAATGACAAGACAATACTTCTTATTTTCGTTGTTCAGTTCTATGAAATCCATACAGATAGTATGGAACGGGTACGGTGGTGCCGGGAAACTCTCTTGCTTAGGCTTCAATGCCCCTTGTGCATGATGCTTGTTACAAACATGGCATGCCACACAAAATTTTCTGTGTAGTTTGTAAATCCATATGCTGTGAACACTCGATTCACTAACTGTACCATCCCCCCTGTTGAGACATGGCAGTGCCCATGGCTCAACAAAGCTGCATATCTAAACAAATTAGATGGCAAAATCAGTTTTCCTTCTTTGGAGATGTACAGCCCTTTCTCATGAATTGCTCCTCATTTTATCCATTTCTGTTTTTCTACCTTTGTAGTAAGTGTCTGCATTGTTTTCAACATTTCTAAATCTAAAATCTCAGAAGGTTGTAATTCCTCACTCAAAAGAAATACTTCTGAAGCTGAAGCTGCTTGCTTTGCAGCTGTATCAGCTCTCGCATTACCTTTTGAAGTCCTATCCTGTTGCTTGGTATGAGCTACGGATTTACAAATAG
Source organism: Protopterus annectens (assembly GCF_019279795.1). Classification (NCBI taxonomy): domain Eukaryota; kingdom Metazoa; phylum Chordata; order Ceratodontiformes; family Protopteridae; genus Protopterus; species Protopterus annectens. Next base: position 1,054,006,479 of record NC_056731.1, on the reverse strand, counting down.
CTACTTTCTGAGGTAACTGAATAGATTCTAACAAATCTAAAATAAACTGTGCATGATTAATCGGTTTGCCAGTAGATGTTATCATTCCTCTATTCTTCCACTGTTGCACAAAAACATGTACAGTAGAAAAAGCATACTGGCTGTCAGTAAAAATGTTTACACATTTACCCTTTGCTAAGGTACATGCCCTTGTCAAGGCAATCAATTCTGCTGCTTCTGCAGATAAGTTGTGTGGTAAAGACTTTGATTCTAAAATCTCAGTATCAGAAACTACTGCATACCCCACTAGGTTGTGCCCTGTAGGACCCCTTCTGCATGAGCCGTCTACGTAATATGTCACCTTGGCATCATCCAAGGGATCATCCATCAGATCTTTTCTAGGCAGTGTCTTTTGCTCAATCTCCTGCAGGCAGCTGTGTGGTGTGCCATGCGCAGGGGTCAGGAGCAAGGTAGACGGATTCAAAGTTGTACGTTGTTCAATTGTCATATGAGGTTGGCTCAAGAGTATAGTCATACAGGAAAGATGTCTAGCAGGAGAAAGATATGCTACTTTTTCTTGCAGTAAAATAATCGCGACTGCATGAAGCACTCTCAATGTGAGAGGGTGGAACAACACTACTGAGGCCAAAGCCTGTACTGCAATTGCAGCTGTTACTACTGCTTGTACACAGTGGGGCAGGGATTGTGCCACTGGGTCCAGCTGTGATGAATAGTAAGCTATGGGGCATTGCTTGTCCCCATGTTGCTGTGTTAACACTGATGTCGTATAACCTTGCTTACAATCTACAGTTTGGAAAAAATGTTTATGATAGTTTGGTAATCCAAAAACTAATGAGGATGCTATCAATTGTTTTAGTTTGTAGAAAGCTGATTCTGCTTCTGGTGTCCATTCTAATAAATCTTGTGTTGCCATGGGCTTCTTGTATATCAAGTTGGTGAGTGGAGCAGACTTCAAGGCATAGTTTGGAACCAGCTCCATCAGAAATTAATCATACCTAGGAAGGACATAATTTCCTTCTTGGTAGTCGGTTTGGGTGCTTGTAAAATTGCTATTTTCCTATCTTCATCTAATGTTCTGCCTTCTTTGGATATTACATATCCCAGGTATTTAACCTGCTTTCTCCAAAGCTGCAACTTGTTTTTGTTTACTTTATGTCCTTGAGTGGCTTAAAATTGTAGTAATGCTATGGTATCTTCTCTGCATTCTTGCTGGGTGGGGGCTGCCAGCAGGATGTCGTCTACATAAAGTAAAATCTGACTGCCTCTCGGTGGGCTAAATCCCACCAAGTTGCTTGTCTTGTGCGAATATTGTTGGGCTTTCACAATACCCCTGTGGTAGTCGCGTGTATGTATACCTTTTCCCCTGAAATGTGAATGCAAACCAATGTTAGCTGTCAGGGTGTATTGGTATCGAAAAGAACGCATTGCTAATATCTACCACAGAAAAATACTTCTGTTGAGGCTTCAAATCATTCAGTAGGGTGTGTGGATCTGGCACCGTAGGTGCTCTAGGTATTACTGCGTCATTTACAGCTTGTAAATCTTGGACCATACGCCATTCTCCGTTTGCTTTCCTGACAGGAAATAAGGGTGTATTACATGGTGAATCAGGAGATTCTACCAGTACTCCTTCCTTAAGTAAAGCTGCTATTATAGGTTTTATTCCTACTTCTGCATCTTTCCTTAAGGGATACTGTCTCTTCTGTGGTCTAAATGCTGATTTTGGCGTAATAGTAACTGGTCCTGCTGTATGGATTAGTCCGACATCTGATTTCCCTGTTGACCAGAGAGTTTCTGGTATTCTCCATAAGGCATTTTCTTCCTCTTCTAGTAAGAGTGCTAATCAGCTGTCCTCGCAAGACTGCAAGTGTACATCTGGGTGTGTCTGTGTTATCCAGTTTAATTTCTGCTTCTGTACTCCCTGTTCTGACAATTCTAACTCTGTCTGTTTTTCCCATTTTGTGACTTTTTCCCCTAGGTCTGCCCATTTCACATTCTTGTCCTTAGTTAAACTAACATGTGGTAATCGATTAGATTTATAGAGTGCAAAGAATTCCTGGGGCAATGAACAGCTAACCACACTGTTCCCTTCTGTGTCCCAGTACAGATTACGTAATACTAATCTGTTTGCATGTTTTTTAAACAGTTCTTGCTCATATTCCTTATCAGGTCCTGGTGTGCTACAATAATACAGAGTACAGTGCAACAAATGCTGTTTATCAGTGTCAAGGGAGGGGGACTTACTGATGGCTACGTTCATCAGTTCTTTAGTTACTGCCCCTGGACCAGTCATGTACCAAGTCCTGGCTGTACAAATAAAATGTTTCGCCCTCTAGTCGCACCACAAAAGTATCCATTTGTCTCTGTGCTTCCATACCCTGCATAGTTGGAACTACTGCTATGCCAAATATCTGCATAAGGTCTCTGCCCAAAAGGTTTACTGGGCATTTTGCAGAAACAGCAATTTTGCTTTTTTGGGTCATCCCTGAAACAGGGTCAGTTACTGCTATGTTATGGGAGAGTGGCTCCCAATACAGCTGTCCATTAGCTGCTTTCACTAATATGTAATCAAATGATTCTGAATTTCCTGGTAGTTTGGAAGGATGTATCAGGGTCAGTGATGCCCCTGAGTCACACAGGAATTTTACTTCCCTCCCTCTACCAGAAGTGTAACTTCCAGTTTCATGTCTGCTAAATAGAGTTCTAGGCTCAATAATGCTAAGTCTAAAATTTCACTTTCTTCACCATCTGCGATTTCTTGCACTTCCTCTATTTCTTTTATCACATTCTCTACTCCCTCTATCACATTTACGTTTGTCTTTTCTCGGTTACTCCCTTCTAGTGATTCTTGACTATCACATAGTCAGTCCTCACCCTCCTTATCTTCCATGGCTACCTTTTTGTTTTGCTTGCAATCCCTTGCTAAATGTCCCTTTTTTCCACATTTAAAACATTCACCCCTTTACTTTCTCTCTTCAAACTCCTCTGATCGTTTATCAGATTGTTTGTTTTCCTGGGCATTTTTCTTGCTCTTTTTTCCGGACTGTACTACATAAACTTCTGCAACATCTTCTACAGAAAATATTTTGACTTTCTTTTTCTTTTTACTGTTAAAATGCCTTTCGGCATGTCTAGCATATCCAAGTAGTGTCTGTAATCTACTTGTACAATGGTCTACCATGTGCTTTATGATAAAGCTGCTTATAGGCAAAATACTGCCTTTCAAAAATGCATTCTTTAGCTGCTGCTCATACGGGGAATCATGTGTTTGGTCTTCAGGTACCTGCATTCCACAATGGTTATTAAAACACTCTAATAATCTAGCATAATATCTGTCAACAGTTTCACCTTCTTGTTGGATGCATTGATTAATGCAAGTCCAGTCTGCCCTAGGCTTCCATTTCTCAGAGATTCAGTCTGTTAGACCTTTCACTCTGTTATCCAGTTCCACGTTGCTATGTAGGAGTGGCTTGTGTTCTGCATCATGGGGATTCCAGTTGCCACTGATCATGTGCCAATCTGGACCTATGATTTGTCTAACTTCTTTTTCTACTTCTTCTCCATTTAAATGATAACTTAACCTCATGCCCTGTAAGTCTTCTAAGAATTTTCTAAAATTAACTTTTGGATGGGGAATTCCCTCTCTGGCTTTCCGGATGTCTTCCGGTGTCCACGGTCTATATACTAGGAGAGTCAGGTCCTGCCCTTCCTGTCCTGCCTGAGGATTTGGTACTTCTATGAGTGGACATATCTCTTCTTCACTCATAGCTCATGAATTTTTGTTTATTTGATATAACTCAGTATCCCCTCTTAAGTTACGTGTTCGAGACCTAGTCTCGATGGGATCTCTGACATATGGTCTTGGCTTCGCGGTGACAGCCGGGTATAGCGGAGGTGGACCAGCTAGTCCACTCGCTTCATATTCTGGTAAGGGAAGTGGAGGGGGAGGAGGGGCTGATGCTATTACCAAATTATTGTCTTCTTTATCTAGAAACATAGCTTTTGAATTATTACTTTTTTGTTCCCTACGGTTTGCCTCCTCAATCCACCTGTGTGCCTGAGGAATGCCTAATTGATGTTGCTTTTTCACCTGACCTTTTACGTCGGTTTTAAGCTGTTTGATAAGTTTAATAAGTGAGGATTTTTCTATTTTGCCATCAAATTCATATTTATTAACCCATTTTGTATAGTACCTAACATTGTTGGCACACTGTAATTGCATATATTTTGCATCTTCAGTTAACGGTGGATCTTGGGAACTTTTTGTGCACTTATTACCCATATTGTTCTAACTGTTGAAATGTTACATAACCATTCTTATGCTCACGTGGTACCATGATTTCTCTTTTTCACAGTTTATCTAGAATAACTGCCTTACCTATTCTGTTTCCCTGATCTATGACAAGACTGCAATCTTCCTGTCCCTGACTTGTACAAAACAAATCTCTTGACAGATGATGCAAATCAAGTCACTGATCTAAAACAGAAAAAAGGTGAATCTCACCTTACCTGAGCCTCCGTGCTTGATCGCCTAGTTTGATGGAAAACCATTAACTCGTCCTCCAGTCGCAAATCAGAAAAGTGGCTGGCATCTTTTGAACAACAATTCAGTCGGAGGTCTTTCAGAGCAGAAGAACCGATGTGGTCTCTTCCCCGTATGGTTTCATGCCACCTGGCCCATCTGACCTGAGGCGAAGTGAGAGTTTCCGGTCCAAAGGACCAATCTGTCAAAGGAAAAACAACTTCAAAAAGATCAACACATGGCAGGTTCAGGTTAATCTTGCAGCAACGAGACAAAAACGTGCTAATACAGAGTTTGTCTAACTAGAATCAGGAAGTGAAGCCATTCTTATACATTTCTTACAAGACATTGCCTACTAAGCTGATGTAATAAATCACAAGTTCTTTCAATATTATTTCATAGCAGCTGTTTGTCCATGATTTTCTGCTGGCATAAAAAAACTTCCTAAGAAAAACAATGTGGCCTTGATGACCACTGGTCAGATACAACTTCTCACTATGCAATGTTACCATTCAAGGTACTATGGCTAATTCGAACACAAAGCAAGTACAGATTATAGTTAATTTCTTCAAGCAGTCTTTGTTCAACTATATCTATCTTTTCTGCAGCTTTGCATGTTCTCATAACACGAACATAGCTGATTGTTCAAGTTCAATAACATTATAGAAAACAGTATTGTTCTAATCATTATTTTTCTGACCTAGCAGATAAATACCTGCTTCTCAGTAAATTTCCAAAAGGCATAAACATGAATTTTGCTGTGCTAGCAAATACTAGGTCAGAGAGCATCTTGCAGTTTCAGAAAGCATATTGCAGTTTGAAAAGCATCTTGTAATTTCATACAAAACTAAACTGTACATAAAATAGAATGAAATGTGTTAATCCTTTTAGCTTCTAATAAGCACTAAACATATACATTAATACATATTTTTCTAACAGTATCTCGCTAGTGTCATAACATAGTCAGGTAGGGGTTTGAGTCCTGCAAACGCCAAGTGTGTGAGGGGGAGGTGTATGTGTGTGATTTCCTTTGAGAGGAGTAGCCTTTATGGAGACGGTGGAAACACATTTTAAAAGAGGTACATCCCTCTTTGGAAAGTCTGATGATGTCAGCATCCTACAAATATTCAAGGAGAACAAAAACCACCCAGTAATGCATATAGCGTGCCGTGTTAATGCGTATTTCTCCAGTAGCATAACATAGTTAGGTAGGGGTTTTAATCCTGCAAATGCTGAGTGTGAATGTGTGTGTTTGAGACTGCCTTTGAGAGGAGTGGCCTTTTTGGAGACTGTGAAAATACATTAGGAGTGGTGAATACCTCTTTGCCAAGTGTGATGATGTCAGCATCCTACAAATAGAGCTTTGGAAAAAAAATACTCCCAGTAAAGCAAATAGTGTGTCATGTTAATACGTATCTCACTAGTGTCATAACATAGTCAGGTAGGGGTTTGAGTCCTGCAAACACTGAGTGTGTATATATGTACACAGGTGGTCAATGCAGTGTGGGTTTTGATTTTACTATGGTATGACATATGTTTCAAACAGTATGTGCATTGCACACATCAGGTATCTGCGTGTCAAATAGATTTGTGTACATGTGACCTCAATCAGTACATAGGTGTGAAACCTGCATACTACATGAATATATTTGTAACCTTTGACAGATTGTGCCGCTGCTTCTCAGATCATAGGCCACTTATGTATGTCTGCGTCAAGACCGGTCAATGTAGTGACCCGTGGCCAAGGACATCCCTGCCACACACACCCATGACATGTACTGTAGAGTACTGTGAGTGAGGGTAATTGCTGGGGTATATGTCAGACATGTTCATACACAATAACGACTGGCAATAATGGACAGTCATGATAGGTGTGCACCAGCCCTGTGTATATGCATGCAGGCCCCTAATGTGTTATGTGAAACACTGAGGGACCCCACAATACCTATGGATATGTGGATACCAAGGGACAGATTACATAACACATGTCAGTCTGTACACATTGGTACCCAACATACATGTTCAGGGCTACCACCTATGTGGTACTGTCGGGATAGTATGTATAGTAAATGTGGATGACAATGCCACAGACGGTGTACTGCTATACAGCATGTATTGGACAACAGGTATCTGTCTGTATGATACCCTTGTGTAGGATATGCATCCAATCCGGGGAATGCAGTGTAGGCCAATGCGTGCATTACCAGATGTGGATGGACATATCCCTAGTATGTTTGCATGTACAGAAGAGGGCTTTATGCCACACAGGTGTGGTCCCAGGAACGTGTGGCGGTCACTATCACTGGTTAGTGTTATAGTATAGTACTGGAAGGATCCAACTGTTACTGAGTTCCCTACAACTGTGAGTCATTTGACAGGACATCATCTAATGATTGGTTATAGTCATGCTGTTGAGCTGGTGTATACTGCCAGACTGCAGATCATTGACAGATATCAACTGTATCACCCACAGCATACTGCCAACCCATGTCATACACACATGTGTACCCATGTTAGTACATATCTGTAGTAGAATGCATACTGGCCATCGAAAGATACCATGAGATGTTAACAATGTGTAGAACAGGGTATGTCGCACATCCCACGTGTCCACTATGCACGTACATGCAGACAGTTTGCACACACCATGTTCACAGATGTATACCTGCTAATTTGTAATGCAGACATCACACACGTACTGTCCACTCACTAACACATGCTGGCAACACTGTACACTTCAGCCAAGTGGCACATGGGTGGACCATACATACTCAGACCTAACACTGGTGTAAACAATGCTACAATGACTATCAGAGATGTGATGCATAATGCCTGCTCAGATATACCAACAAGGATATCAGTACACCTTCCTGTTGACAACTTGCTACGATTGCTACTACACTGCTATGATGTCACCCTGTGCATCAGAACCATGTTAGCCTATTCCTGCATCAATGTGACAGATGACAGGAGGTGGCACAGGTGTCATCATATGCACAGGGTGTGTTGTAGGTTGCCAGAGCCCGACATTGACCCATCCAATCGGCATGTCTGTGTGTGTTTGTGTGTGTGTGTGTGTGTGTGTGTGTGTGTGTGTGTGTGTGTGTGTGTGTGTGTGTGTGTGTGTGTGTGTGTGTGTGTGTGTGTGTGTGTGTGTGTGTGTGTGTGTGTGTGTATTAGATGCTCAGTACAACAGTACTGCATGTGTGTGTGTGTGTGTGTGTGTGTGTGTGTGTGTGTGTGTGTGTGTGTGTGTGTGTGTGTGTGTATGTGTGTGCGTGTGTGTGTGTGAGCCCTAGTTGTATGGTAAATGTGTGTGTGTCTGCATGCACACAACTCCACCATGTGGCTGCCATATATGGGCGGTTGTGCGACAGCCAGAGATTGTATCTGCTAGGCCGTACAGATCACTGTCTCTGGCCACGGACACCATACCTGTGCCTAGCAGCGGTGCTACGGGCAGTATCGGGTACCAACCCTGACTGGGTGCTATCATCAGAGGCAGAGGTATGATGACTAGATCCATGTCCCTGCTGGGTCTGGCCAGCACCACGTGCACGTGGTCTAGTAGGATGGTCAATGGAGAGGCCAGCCCTAGCATTGCTTGGGCTGGTCCTGCCATTACAGGAGTGGCTGTGATCCATGGTCCATCTGTGACATCTGCCAGCTGATGCTGTTTCTGGCATGCATCCGCGTCAGCCTTTCATCCTTCCCGCACAGTCCTGGCTCATGGCTAACACATTGTGGAGGACATCTAATGTCTCCATCCAACGGCTATCAATGACCTTGGTGTAATTCCAGATGGCACCGGCAAGGTCACGGATGCTGTCATTGATAGCAGTGTAATGGACCCTCTGCACCCTTAGTTCCTGTCAGGTGTACCACTTCATACGTGCCTGTGCCTGTATTACAGCCCGGAACATACTAGAGGTTGTAATACCTCCAGGGGCACATCTGCCAGGAGCAATACGACTAGTGGTGCTCCCCTGAGAACCCCTGGACATCCACCTATGTGGTACTGTTCCAGTAATCTGGCTATGGCTGCTGTGAGGGGATGCACGTGCATAGGTACCACACTCTCCTGGTCAATGTCAACTGTATGCTGCCCCTCAGCTACGGCCATTGGTGACGAGGGATGTATTGGCTGTATGAGTGTGCGCATAGATGGGGTTGACCCCTGTGTACTGTCGATTGGTGGACCAACGACAGACCCTGTCAGACCTTCCTGTGCCACAATACATGTCTCATCATCTCCACTATTAGTGCCGGTGACATCAGGTTCCCTGCTACATTCAGCCATGCCTAACACAGCACCTGGGGAAGGAAGACAGGAAAAGCACTTTACAATCTGTACATGATGTTAGCACACATGCACACATGAACACATGCACACATGCACACATGAACACATGCACACATGCACACATACACACATGAAAACATGCACACATGAACACATGCACACATGCATGCATGCACACATGAACACAAACACATGCACACATGCACACATGCACAGAAATACACTGCTCACCACAGCACACACACACACACACACACACACACACACACACACACACACACACACACACACACAATAGTGGGTGATGGTGGGTGACAGTATCACAAGGCAAACAGTCACCACACACGTGTGAGCAGGCAGACCATGTGTTGCTCAAAACCATGCAGTGCAAGTGTAGACAGCCCTATCTAATGACATTATACATGGCTTTGATGCATGTGTGTAGTTGTGCAGTGATTTGCTACACCCTGGAACGCAATGTGTACATGGACACAACATTGTTGTGCAAGTATTATCTGCTCTGCAATGTCATGTGCACCATCACTCAATGGTATACATACCATGGCTGCATGTGTCATCTGTGTGACACATAGATTGACTTGTGATGATAGTGTCTCTGTCCATATCACATAATAGTGGGCACAGGTGTAGCAAATGCATGCAATGTACAGGCATGGGATGAGCGGTGCATGTACATGTGAAGGAATCCCAATGCACGACATGGACATTGCACAGTGGTTATGGTGTGTGTGGGACATATTGCAGATATGTTGTTGCCAGCCATGACATGGCATGCTACACGACTGCAACATTAAAGACCACACATACCCAATGTGTGTCATGTGACCTATACACCCAATAGCATTCCAGGGCATATATGTGACTCTTTGTACAGATGGCGGCTGTTGTGCAAAATGTGGATACTAGCATATGTAAGCACACACACAACATGCAATGCGTGGTGTGTGTATAGGTGCATATGTTTGTACACACAGAACAATGAGGTGCACAGCAAAGACTGCTATGTGTAGTACTGTGGTCACTGTAACTGGATGGGGTGTAGTACTATGTGCCATCATCATCATCATGCATCTTGTGGTCACTCACGGCTACTACTGTGTGACAGACCACCACCTAACATGCTGTACCTGAGCGGCAGTGCCTTGGATACCTTCACTATTACACAGCCACTTTGTACATGGGTGTATGAGGTTCCCAGTAGGGAGCATTGACTAACATGACTGTGTTATGTGTTGAAGAGTGTTGCACAGCCGCATGATAGGCCTCTACCCCTGAGGTACATCATGTGCTTGTGGATGACATGTGGAATACTGACGTGTGACATTACAGTGAGTGTGTGGTTATGCCATATGTAGCATGACTTTGTGTACTGCATGTGATAAATGTCTTATGTTGTGTACAGGTGTTGCAACCATGCCTATCCAATGTGCAGTACGGGGTTGCTGCAACTGTGTGTCATGCTCTGTGTATTGCATGTCATTGGGGAAGCTACTGACATTACTGAGCTGTGCAACGTCTCACAGCAAACATGCACGGCATGCATTATGCGTAGGTGTGTTACGTGTACATGGCCTACACCTCACCTATGACATGCATATTTCATTACCAACATTGCAGGTATAACACACTCACCAGCATGGATCGGCTACCCTGCCGTGACACCAGAGGGACCTACAAGAATATGAGAGGGTTCATCAGTGGCCACAACTGTGGCATTGCTACAGTGGATATTCTAAACTGCAGTACAACAACAGTCAACAGTCACAGGTGTAGGGATATTAAACAATCTAACTGTATTGCACAACAGTAGGCAGCAGAACTGCTAAACACACAATACACATCTCACGTACACATAATCTAACAATACAGTTAAGTGTAGTCTACAGATAGGGCATATTACCTGCTTGCTCCAGGTGGATGTGCTGGGTGGCTCCGGCCTCCATTAAAACACATGTCAGAGGTTGCCGTAGCTGTTGTCCAGGAGCCACCATGCTTAGGAGCAGCTGCTCCGCTCTGGTGAGGGGGGGATGAATGGCCACCCCACCACCTGTGGCAAGTTGCTGTCTTTGGATATCAGATGCACGCTGCCGGACTTGTCTAATTAAATCACTGCAGTGATGGCGTACCTGCTCATATGTCCAGTTATGCATGCCTATGTAGTTTACCCGACTAACAATTTCCTGCCACAGTGCAGTCCGCTCCTGCTGGTGCTGGCTGGTTCTGGAGAACAGTATAGTGTACTGCTGCAAAAGGCTGTTGACCATCACCTCTTCCTCTTCTGCAGTGTAAGCTGGATTATGTTGGTGGGCCATCTGGCTGAAAACGATATGAACAATATGTGTGAGAGTGTTCTGTGGCACACTTTACACCTTTACCCACAGATATCACTTTACTGACATATATACCATCCTATTGTCTGTCAGTGGTTACACACGTTCAATAACACTTATTGGTTCTCAGGCCACAACTAACTAACACTGCCTGGCAGACTCTATATATCACACCACTATACAACAGTACCCGACACACTGTTTGTGACACATTGCACAACCTCAAGACAGGGGAGTATATCACACCAATGCACAAACAGAGATGTCATCCATTGCAATGGATGTAAAGTACAGGTACAGTAGTACAAATCAAGCACCCTAGTCATTGATGCCATAGCCCTGCCTACAGATGTGTCCAGTTGTTACTATAGGTTGCATACTGCTGTAACAGACTATAGATGTTGCTGGATACACACGTTAACGCTGTAACACACATATGATTGCAGCCATTGTACAGGCATAGTCACACACACATCAGGCAAACATACAATGCACCACTGTATGCCAACACAGATGAGCATTACCTGTGTACCATACGGTGCTGAGTACCACTACATACACACCCTTATGCCTGCAGTCTGTCTTCTGTGCAGACTACAGGAAACACACATGACAGTGTTTCAAAGTAATGTGAATGCACACCATACTGTGCTGTTTAGCCCTACAGCTTCAGGTAGTACTACAGTTCATATTGGTGATGGAATCACCTGCAGTACCACTCACTAAGCATACATGTATTGCTTTAGCCTACAATGAGACACCACATTCGTCAACGGAGAACTACGTCACATCATATGCCATACTACTATGTCTGCCTAACAGTACATTACACATCAGTTGCTGTCCTCACAGCTAGGTTAGGCACTACCATGTCAGATACAACGTCACACTAAGCTATCACACATTTACAGACCTTGCACACATTCAGCATTACAATCATTCAACCTCACATAGCAGCTATTGCATTAAGTACATGTGTGAGTGCATAGTGTCATAGGTAGGTAATATGTTATTGGCCCTAGGGCCTATGGCAGCCTAGCCATATGCTATCCTGGCCTTTGTCACACGTACTTTGATTTCACTTGCCCCTGCCAACCTGAACCACAGAGGTGTTTCCTGGTGTGTATTAACAATCTCCCACTCAATCATCAGGGGTATTTATAACAACTGCTAAGGAGAAGCCTTGTTTGCTATTTCTATGTGGTCTATTCCAGTGTATGGCATATGTCTGAGATGGGAACCTATCCCTCCAGCATGTGCTGTTTAGTGAGCTGACAAGGTTTAGGGTCCTAGAGCGTGTAACCCCAAAGGGTTGTGATATGTTGCCATGGTGGTTGTCACCCAGCTATGGGTGTGACATACCTCTGTATGTCCGGCAGAGGTCACCTCTTTGTGGCCAGTATGCAATACAGTGTAGTTGTGGTTTTGTGAGTCAGTTTACATAGGGCATCTGTTTGCGGACAGTATTACCCTTTGAGAGGTCTGTCTGTGGCCTGTTCACCTGGTGTAGTTGTCATGTGAAGTACATACCACACAGGGCATTGTGATGAGTAGAGGGGAACCCTACCCTATACTTCAATAGATGACACACCTGTTGTCATGACACATACCACACAGACAGATTACAGGTGTAGAGTGGCACTGTCTTCATCACAGTGGAGGCTACTGTCCACCTGTGTCCCATGTTCCCTTATCACACCTTCACTGTTAGGTAGATCTCTGCCTATGTGTTAGTTAATGGGTACACTGTTTTGGAAAGGTGGAATGGCACTGCAGTATCAACACTTGTCTACAGTCAATGCCTTCTTCACCACACATCTGTTGTGGTACATATGACCCTGTGTCTCTGTGTCTCTCTCTCTCACTCTATATGTATATATATATATATATATATATATATATATATATATATATATATATATATTATATATATATGCATATCTATACACATATATGTACACATCCATTGCTGTACACATGGATGTACATATAGGCACATGTACAGTCCACTTTTCATGGTGGGGATCTCACTTATGCGACGGTTGTGGGATGTACAGGTATGTGATTACATTGCACAGTGTTGTGCAGAATGCATGTGGGTGTCCTCAGCCCTTGTAGCATTAGCAGGCCTCACTGTCTGTAACACATCAGATCAGACAAATCTGTCCCACAGCATTTAACCACCACATGACATATATCAACACTACCATAGCTGGCCTTTGGCATAGGCCTACTGGGCGGCCACCTAGGGCACCACTCTAGCAGGGGTGCTTTTCCACTATTTATGTGGACACAAGGATGGGGGCCCCAGGAAGTGTGGTAGGGGGCACTCTGGGGCCCTTTTGCCTAGGGCACCAGTTGACCTAAGGCCACTCCTGCGCACTGCATGCTGTCTTCTAGGCCACACACTACAACCTACATGGATATATGCACATATCAACATTCACTGACAGATAGCTCTCCACCCTTCACTAACAGTTGTAGTATGTCCCTTGCCCTATGCACATGTGCAGATACAGATAGATATATACTGCTGCCACACATGGATGATTTGCAGTGTGTAGAGTACTCTTTGAGAGCATCTACAACATGCCCACACATACATTTGAGTTACATACCTTACCTTTGTATTTCCCTGCTACGTGTGTTACGGTTTTGTAACTTTTTTTTTTTTTTTTGCTGGTTTGATTTGGGTTTTTGCCCTCTATTTAACCTTCAGTCTCTGTTTCTGCCTCTCTTCTGTCTCTGTCTCTCTCTCTCTCTCTCTCTGTGTATGTCTCTCTCTCTCTCTCACTCTCTGTCTCACAACACCTGTAATGATATAATTGCATGTGTGGACTGCAGGTACAGCCTGCTTTTCTAGGTATCTGCACTTGCCCATGTGACAGCTTCTGCACCAATTGCTGCCCACCATTCAGTAATTGCATGCAGCCTGCTGTTTGGTGATTGCATTACTCACTGTGATTGCAGCCCACTGCTACGAAATGCTAGGTTAGGTAGGCATAGCCCTTTCAGATTTCAAAGGTGGGGCCCATTCTTTTTGCTCTGTACACAGTTGTGTCAGTCTGAAGGTTGGTATATGTCTCTTATCTGATGCTAGGGTTGTAGCCAGTTATGTGCATGTTGTCCTCATACCTGCATGTTGCTGCTTCCAGTACACACATCTCAGTGTAGGCATGTACGCACCCCTCCAAATGCTAACACAGGATACATGGGAATATGTACTTTTTTCTCATTTACACAATTAACTGCCATACAAATGTGGTTATTGCACTGTATTCCTGTGATCAGTGTTTGTCCTGGTCTGATACTGTGAGGTGTTTGTAAGGTGCTACTGCAACATTATTCCCTGCTAGGATGGCTGGTTCTCCTTTCACAGTCATGTCATGCAATTCCACAACCACTGCTGGTAAAGACCCACAGAAAAGGGTTTGTGTTATACCATTCCTAATTTCCATTTACATTCCCTCATTGTAATGCATGATATATTTATTTCAGAACCAAGCTATTTGTATAACTGCTGTGGCTTACTGGTAATTCATGCAGTCTATTGTGTCAATGGTCTGGGGTTCGAGACTGGCAGAGGTTTTTTATTTTGATGCTCAGCAGAACAAGGGCCCTGCCATACAGTGACTAAGGCACTTTTAAGCAGTAGTAAGCGGGTTTGCGTGGATTTGCATGATGCTTAGCTACACTTAGCTAAGTGCACACATGCGTACACTCACTTAATCCCACTTACTACTGCTTAAAAATGCTTACTCCCGCTAACCCCCATGCTAATTTCTTTGAAAGAAAAGAAAATGGGGAGATAGAAAAGTGGTGAAAAAGGGGGCACAGAGAGGGAAAGACAGTAGGAAAACAAGCACTGGATGTGCAGGACGGGTGTAGGGAAGGTTGATAGCTGCCCATTTCTTTGCCAGCATCAGCTGTGCATATGTTGAAAATTTGGAGTGAAATTTGAAACCTTCCACCCCTGAGAGAGGGGTGAGGACAACATAGTTTGTTGTACTGCCAATTAGAATTATCAGTGTACATGTCCAATGGACATGTGTGCGAAATGGGAAGTTATGTATGTGGCGTAATTTTTTTTTGGGTACAGATTGCCCTTTTTTCACAGGAGAGTGGTAAGTGAGGTAGAGGAAGTAGGTATATTTGGGGAGGTAGGTTGGGTAGGTAAACAGACAAGAGAAATAAGACGCATACAGGGGTGGAGTATGACACATGGGGTGGGTAAACACAATTGACGGGGACGGATGTTTGGAAATCGCAAGCCCATGAGCCCACAGATGGTAACAGTGGCACTGCTATCTCCACCCATGGGCAGTCACTACTGGACCTTCACAGACCCGAGGGTTGCTGTGCTGGGGTCTGTGTAGGAGGGGCGGGCTCACCTGTGAGTCGCACCACTCTCGTCTCGAGCTGGCGTAGGGGATCAGCGACTAAACGCTGGATCTCCCTATGCACCACAATCCGGACCCTTCGGAGGGTGACAGGAGGCCCTTCTCCACCCACACTTGCAAGGGGGGGGTGAGCCCCATCCCCTGCAGCGCTTCCACATGAAGGTGGCACAGGACCTACGGAGGAGGGTGGCCCGGGTTGGGCACCAGACCTGCTGGTGCCAGGTGCAACTCTCAGCTGAGGTTGGACAAGTGGATCCGCTGAGACCGGCCTTCCCTTACGTTCTGTAATTAGGTGTTTTTAATTACAACATAGACAGCAGCATTCCAAGTTAGTTGTAACAGCATGCAGTAATAGTCCCATTAACTGAACACACCAGGGTTACAACAGTTGAACAGTAAGCATAACACATGCATGTATTGAACGACAGTGGACATTCCAACAGCATGCAGGGATGATTGGTGGCAACAGGCCACCAATATTGTGGTGTTTTAACAGGGGACATGCATCAAAGTAAGTGCAGACTTTTTATAACAATAGGACATATGTCCCAACAAATGTTATGAGATTACACATACCCATTGAGGTGTGGAATTGCATTGTTTGTGCACATGGAGTAGGGTGTAAAAAGAAACCTCCATTAACATCTTATTAGCTCTAAGATCTCTACAAGCACTTCTATACAATGACCACTAGAGGGTATTAGTTTATAACGTATATTTACAAAACTAGAGTTACAATGACACATATACATTAATCCAATATTAAATTGATTGATTTGTGAAGTTTTTTCCAATTTTAATGTTTTAATCTAGAGAAAGTTATTAATATTTATTTATTGGGATAAGGAATAATTTTATATACTGTTGGACATGTTTTTTCCTTTTATGTGAATGTCTTGAGAAACAGTGTTTTACTTGCATTTCCCTTTTTAAATTTGATTGGTATAATGAACACGTAATTGATGTTATTATAAATACAGCTTGTTAGTTGCAATGATTTATCTGATGAAGTCTACGTAATATGACGAAAACACTGAGTGAAACTTTTAAGGCGTTAGTGTTATTTCTTTGGCGTGCCTTGTGATTTATTTTTTGGACATTAAATTTCGTTATTGGAACTATATCCGACCTCTCCTTTGCACTTTGGAATTATTTTTGGTGTTTTTGGTGCAATTTCCACCATTCTGTTGGTTTCTTGAACATCTTATTAGTACTTTAACTGTACACTACATTCCTATTGACTGCAGGTTTATATCCCCTACATGTATTCTTACACTAAGCAACATGCATTTGATTGCGTTATGGGTTTTGCTACTTCATGATATACCTTTCCTATATCTGACATGGTAACTTTCCAGGATGCAGATGTTACTGCTACATACTTGTATTAAATTGACTTGTGTATGTATCTGCACATCTGGATGTGTTCCCATGGCTTTTTCACTTGTTTTCTACAAAACCCTACTTTTCAGGTAACACACTAAATTTTCTGGGGAACACCTTGACAGGCTACTCGTGTGCCAGATTTACCTATGCATGTCAGCCATTTCACAACTGTTTAGGACTGTTGCATACTTCACAGCTACTGACACCTCCTTCATCCACTTTATATGGGACTGCACTACTGGGGGTTGTCAGCACTTACTACAACAGAGTAACATTCCTTCACTGCAAGGGTTCAACAACATTTCTGAGTAACTGGCACATACACACTGCAAGTATTATACCTTTCTTATTTACATTAAAACTCTTTTCTACAGGCTCTCTCCTGTATTTGACATTACACTGCATACAGCATACCTATTCAGGAAATGTTATACCTTTATTGATAGGTTACAAGACTGTTTTACAGGCTCACTCACATTTTATCTATGACAGTGCATGCAAAGATAGTATTCCAGACAGGTTTTTGCTTTATTCATGGGTTATTATACTCTATTCCTGCCTATCTGACTTATGATATGTAACAGTACATGCAGATGATTTATTCAGGGAATGAATGTTTTATACTTCACAGCTACTGCCACTTCCTTCATCCATTTCCTATGGGACTGCACAACTGTGGGTTGACAGCACCTAATACAACAGTACTATTTATTATTGCAATGGTACAACAACATTTCAAAGTAAGTGGCACAGACACACTCCAAGTTTTATACCTTTATTAATTACATTGAACACTCTTTTCTACAGGCTCTCTCCTTTACTTGTTATTACAGTGCACACGGAAGACATATTCAGGACATATTATACCTGTCTTGATAGGTTACAACACTTGTTTTCAGGCCTGCTTACCTATATATTATGACAATACATGCAGGGATAGTATTCCAGAATTATTTTAGCTTGATTGGTGGGTTAGTGCACTCAATTTATGGCTCACTGACACTTGTTATATAACAGTACATGCAGAGGATTTAATCAGGACATTTTATTGCTGTATTATTGGGCTTAAACACTTTTCTCATGTTCACTCACATATATCATGTAACAATACATGCAGAATATTTACTAATCTGCCTGGTGGCGCAGCCTTAGCAGCCTGTCTGCATAGGCTTGCTGATTCATAGTGCGAGCACCTGCAGCTGTGGATTAAATAAAGGTATGTTGAGACATACCTATCCATTATTTAGACTATATTAGCTTATCTTACATACTGCATTCCATGGCTACCTACTTTGTAGTGGGGCATCCCGCATTTGACAGGCCACCTGGATCCACTGGTTCAGAAGGTCCTGCTTCCACCTCTTCAGCTCTGCATGGTAGTGATGGACCTGCTCACCAGTCTGAGGGACGCCTGTGGCACTGGTGAGTTCATGAGCAAACCGGTTCCAAGCCTCCGCCTTATACTCCATTCCTTGGAACTGGCCCTGCAGGAGTCAAGTCTCATGGTGATGGACTAGGAGCCAAACCATATATCTTGACTCCTCAATGCCCCAGCGTTGCGCTCAAAAGTGTGCACCCTCTCCAGCACCAGACATTCTAACTGTGGATGGGAGCTACAATCGTTTATGGCGAGTATTCCCGCCTATGCGGCTTAAATATGCCGCATTTCCCACACTTTTCTGTGATTGGTTGTTTTTGAATATTCTTGGCTGACTGCAGACATGCTTAGCAATGGTTAAGCAAACATTTATTACTATATATATGTTAACAGTGGATGTTTTTCCTAAGCTGTTGTGGCTTAGTGGTTTAGTGCTTTGATTATGGTGCACAGTGTCCTGGGTTCAAACCTTATCATTGTATTTTATTTTACTACTGTGCAGACAAGTTAGGGGGTGCGGCTGTGTTTAAGCAACTTTGCTCTACTTTGCTCCACGTTGCCTGACAGTGCGTTGGTTGGCGCGGTGCGCACCTCTGCGCAAACCGATAGTGCTGGGTAAAGTGCTATTTAGCTTTGGGCAACTATTTTGCACTGGGTGAAGTGCGATTTAGCTATGGGCAACTACATTGCACTGGGTAAAGCGCTCGTTAGCTAGGGGCAACTATATTGCGCTGGGTGAAGCGCTGCTTAACTGCAGGCATTTTTATATTGGGGTCCTTTAAAATATTTATTTTATTCACTGATACATTGGCCATTTCACTGCTTTTTAGTTGTGTTTAAACATATATGTTGGGTATTATTCCATATACTGATTTAAAAAATGAATACGAAAAGGAGTGGTGCGACTCGAACCGTGAATGCCTTTTCTTTGTGCGAACACTCTACCATTACGCCATTGCTATTTGGTGTGATTTGCAAAAGCATTCTTTCTTATGCTCTTCCATGTGAGAATTGCTGACTGTAGCTAAGGAATGTGCACACCCACACACACAAGCGCAAATATGGGCAGCTATTTTGGATATTTAAAAAAAATTTATGGTTATGCGTTTTAGATGTGTGATGGGGGTTTACATTATCAGGCAGTGAGGTGTTGGGTGCAGGGACATTTGAGCGGAGTCACTCTTGTTTATTTCGTTTTTTTTAAAACACTTGCAGGGGCATGGACATTTAGACTGCTCAGCAGTTTGACACACCCCCTGCTTTCTTACATGGTCCGTGTAGGACTTACGGTTGGGTCAGCACGCCTTCATGCATATTCATGGCATGCTGACATCATACCATTCAACTGCAGCCTCCAAGTATGACTTATTAAATCTTACATGGAGGATTCATGAATCCGGGGGAACGTTTATCTGATGTTTCATTGCTTGGGTATGGATAGTGCTTGGTGTCTGTGTAGTTCTTGTGTTTCCGCTTTGAGAGGCCTATGTTGCTGTTTATCTGATGTTTCATTGCTTGGGTATGGATAGTGCATGGTGTCTATGTAGTTCTTGTGTTTCCTCTTTGAGAGGCCTATGTTGCTGTTTATCTGATGTTTCATTGCTTGGGTATGGATAGTGCCTGGTGTCTGTGTAGTTCTTGTGTTTCCACTTTGAGAGGCCTATGTTGCTGTTTATCTGATGTTTCATTGCTTAGGTATGGATAGTGCGTGGTGTCTGTGTAGTTCTTGTGTATCTGCTTTGAGAGGCCCATGTTGCTGTTTTTCTGATATTTCATTGCTTGGGTATTGGATAGTGCCTGGTGACTGTGTAGTTCTTGTCTTTCCACTTTGAGAGGCCTATGTTGCTGTTTATCTGATGTTTCATTGTTTGGGTATGGATAGTGCCTGGTGTCTGTGTAGTTCTTGTGTTTCCACTTTGATCGGCCTATGTTGCTGTTTATCTGATGTTTCATTGCTTGGGTATGCATAGTGCCTGGTGTCTGTGTAGTTCTTGTGTATCTGCTTTGAGAGGCCTATGTTGCTGTTTTTCTTATGTTTCATTGCTTGGGTATTGGATAGTGCCTGGTGATTGTGTAGTTCTTGTGTTTCCACTTTGAGAGGCCTATGTTGCTGTTTATCTGATGTAAAATTGCTTGGGTATGGATAGTGCCAGCTGTCTGTGTAGTTCTTGTGTATCCACTTTAAGAGGCCTATGTTGCTGTTTCTCTGATGTTTCATTGCTTGGGTATTGGATAGTGCCTGGTGACTGTGTAGTTCTTGTGTTTCCACTTTGAGAGACCTATGTTGCTGTTTATCTGATGTTTCATTGCTTGGGTATGGATGGTACCTGTTGTCTGTGTATTTCTTGTGTTTCCGCTTTGAAAGGCCTATGTTGCTGTTTATCTGATGTTTCATTGCTTGGGTATGGATAGTGCCAGATGTCTGTGTAGTTCTTGTGTTTCCACTTTGAGAGGCCTATGTTGCTGTTTATCTGATGTTTCATTGCTTGGGTATGGATAGTGCCTGGTGTCTGTATAGTTCTTCTGTTTCCACTTTGAGAGGCCTATGTTGCTGTTTTTCTGATGTTTCATTGCTTGGGTATTGGATAGTGCCTGGTGACTGTGTAGTTCTTGTCTTTCCACTTTGAGAGGCCTATGTTGCTGTTTATCTGATGTTTTATTGCTTGGGTATGGATAGTGCCTGGTGTCTGTGTAGTTCTTGTGTTTCCGCTTTGAGAGGCCTATGTTGCTGTTTATCTGATGTTTCATTGCTTGGGTATGGATAGTGCCTGGTGTCTGTGTAGTTCCTGTGTTTCCACTTTGAGAGGTCTATGTTGCTGTGGTTTTGTTGTTGTTGATGTCTACATGCTATTTTGAGTAGAAATGGGAGTTAGAAGCTTTGCTGCTGACCATACATTACCCCTAGACCACTGAATACTCATATGAATCAAGTCCTTTTTAGAGAAGTGGAACAGTAACTGGTCATTAGGAGACTGTTGCTTTGGGTATAATAGATTTCTGTGACTTGTTGTTTACCGCATTACATTTAAGCAAAATTAAGAAAGTGGTGAAATTATATGCAAAATGTTCAAAAAAAGGCAGAACAATTTTTTGACAGTGTGCAAAGACCCAGAATGATTTTTCAGTTCAGTTTATATGTTTCAAAGAAATGAAGTGACTGCTTTGTATATATGTTATCAGTAATAAAATTTATGTCAAATATTTAAGTATGTGTTGGGTTATTTTCTGTGGCAGTCACTGACTGACAACAATAAATGGAATTTGAATAGCGCTGCTTACTAGCAGGCAGTTCCTTTGGATATCAGAATTGATTTTCTTTATGAGACTACAGTTTTCTGTGTCGCAAATAGTTACTTCGCAATGAACTGAGTTTCAGGTCCTGCAGTTCTACTGTGTTTTGAGTAGATAGCTAATCATCTTGCAGGTTAATTGGGGTGCAGTTTATTAGAACTGGACAGACTGTTAACATTAATAAATGTGTCACAATCATTTGTTTAGCAGGTGAGTACTTATTGTCTAACTATTTGAAGAGTCAGTGTGGTTTTGAATCTCATTACTGATTAAGTGGGCTGAATTTTATTATAAATGACTATTTTATGAAACTTAAGAGGCCCACTAATAGTATGAGTGCATCAAGTGACTATATGACTGCTGCCTGGCTGTTTACAGGTGTGGTTTACCAAATGACAACAGTTTTTTGTTCCACAGATTATTTTTGCCTGATGATTTGAGTGGTTTACATATTATTGGCTTTGTTTTATTGTATTACATCTTTGAATTTCTTAGTCTGAATTAGAGGGGATATCGAGAGAGATGTTTGGCACTGCTGCTCCTTTTGAGAATTTGTTGCTTCTTATATTATCTTCTGTGTTGTGGCAAGGTCTGTCATTGTGCTTTTGGCATATATTGAATAATGCAGACATGCTCAATAATTTCACTAAGTAGTTATCCTAGCTACATGAAAGAAAGGTTTCTGATTGTTCATTATCCTGTCATAATTCAAAACAACTACAGGAGCTTATTTAAAGAAGTAGAAGACCTGCTACGATATCAGTTGATATGCCTACAGTCAGCTCGGCAAATGTTTATTTTTTCTATACCACAGATTCTTTGAGACAGCTCTTTGGAAGACATTTTATGTTGTGTTATCAATGGGTGCTAGCAATACCTAGGTGAACCTCATAGGTCAATCTTGCTCTCATTCCATACTCAAAGGAAGGTACAGACCAAGATTTATCCATGTCCAGCTATAGTGGCAAGTGAGAACATATTTACAACTTAAGTATCACATCAGTCTAGGCACTGTATTACATAAGATGAGGGCCCCAATTTTCATACAACTGGCTCTGTAAATAAAATCAATTCAATACCATGTAATAAACTCAAAGTCATATTCAGAACCCCCCAGAAAGACAAGTGGTTCTTAGATCTCCAACACCAGTCCAATTGGGAAAAAAAAGGTCCTTGAATATGTTGCGCATGACATAATAATTATCTGCATACCACTTCACCCCATGGGTAGACCTTAGCTATAGAAACGCCCACCGAGTCCAAGCAATCATGAAATCCATCAACATCAAACATATTACTCATGCTGTTATAAAATATGACATCTCTTGCAAAAATATAAGTATCAGGTGTAGTCTCTGAAGACACAAAAGACACAGAACCAGAAGGAAATTGCTGGAGGAGCAGACAATATCAGGAAATTGAAATGTTATGTCTAACATATGAATACCAGTTAAATGGTGTATAAATAGAATATCACAGCTAAACAAATAAACATGCAAAATTGTATAAAAATTGAAAAAAAAGACAAACAATATAAACGTGCCAGTCTCATAGTTAACCAGTGAATGACTGACAAATGTACCAAAGACTAGTTCATGAAAACACCAGGCTATGTACTTCACATCTGGGTCCTTGACTGTTTGTGTCATTCTGTATATCAAGTTCAACATTCTATTTATGCAGACATGGTACTGAGTTTGTCTTTACTTAGGTCAAAATGATCTCATTAAGGAAAGGCTACAGAGTTATTACTCCATTTTAAATATTAGATTCTCCTGCTTATTTAATGTGGTTGATTAAGAAATTTATTTGGACAATTTGTGGGTACACTGTGGAGCTGTAGGTGTTGTTCTATACTGGCTCCCTCTCTACCTCTCCAACATTATACACAAGTTGGGTTCTGGAGATGATATCTCATACTGCTTCTCTGTTGCTTCTAGTGACCTGCAAGGCTCAATTTTACATCTCTTATTGATTTCCATTTAAATAATTCCAGGGGAACAATCTTTAGGAGATTCTGCAGTACTCTTCTTATGCAGATGACACACATCTTCACCTCTCCTTTCCTCAGCAGAAATGCATATGTCCATTTCCCTTGGTAAAAAACTTGGAATGCATATCAAGTTTAAATGAATTTTAGTAATCTGATGCTTAAGACATCCAAAACAGTTGCCATGACTGATCATTCCACTCTAAGGAACTTGAATTGTTTTGTTTTACCTTTCGCCACCATTTATAGGTGTGGTATTCTAAGCTTTGTGAATAAGGCTATAAAATGTGGTATGTTTTTTTTTTTTTACATAAAAAAATAATAATTCTAAGGACCTGCTTTTTCAGTTGTCCAGTTATCCTTTTTCTAGTGGGACAACACTGTCAGTGTCGAACATCTCATTCTTTTGAATCTGCACATCTTTGTTTTCCCTTAATTCTGCTCACTGTACCCATGTCTTCCTGACACTGCCATTGTTGTGTTACATTCCCTGTACCCATGGCTTCCTAAAACTGTCACTTTTTTATATTTGGTGCAGATGTCAGCAGTCTACTTGCTTGAATGTACTTCTAATTACCTTCATATTATTCTGGCCCTGTTGATTTTGCACTAGTTACATAATCAGCATCATATCACTATTATGAAACTTGCTATGTGGAGTACAGGTCCCCTAACTCAAATATATTCTTGTTCCATAAATCCCTATTAGGACCTAGTGCTTCTCATTCTTCAGTTTGCCGGAGTTTATTTATTTATTTATTTTATTTATTTATTTAACATTTGCTTACCAAGAAAGTCTAACTGGGACAGAGCCCATTTTCAGTGGAAGCCTGGGGAGAAATGCTCCAGATGCATGCCTTTGTAATGTGGAAGGAATCTGGAGCACTCAGAGGAAACCCACACAAACACAGGGAGGACATGCAGCCTTCACACAGAAAGCATCCCAGCTGAGAATTGAACCAGGGAACATATTGCTGTGAGGTGACAATGCTAACTGCTGCATCACTGCTCCACCCAAGTTCCTAAGATATATCTGAATACATGTGATAGCTGTTCTTTTTGCTCTCAGGCAAGTACAAAAAGAAGGCCTATAATTTTCAATACAAAATTATATGCAAGTACATAGGTAGGATGTTTTATAATGTTTTTTTGTTTTTTCTATATGTATATTTGTATGTATTTTAAGCATTTGATTTTATTGATTAGATAGGATATTGCATTTATCACTTTAAAAGTTACTTGTTAGGAGTTTATTGATTAATTGGTTAATTAGATATATAATCATTTGTAGGTAGAGGCTATATAATGTGCTTTGTACATCGAGGTGTTATTCTGATGAAGTCATAGTGAACATTCTGACGAAAGCACTAAATCCATTACAATTTTGCTCATCTTTAAGTGTTTCCTTGCCACTGTGTTACTTTGTCATTTGGTTTGCACTGAATAGTGGTTTGTGGCGTTATTAAACATCTAACAAGACGTGATATAACATTACTTATCTGTGTCCGTCACAATTGTCACCTATCTGGTTATACAAATCTTGCCAATGGCATTGTCATAGATATTTTATAGCCATGGTTTAAGAATGAAAGTGATCTCTGTGACATAGCAAGATGTGAATCTCTCCCTCGTTTCACATTTAGGTTCATAGGTTCAAAGGTTCATACTAGGCTATCTGCTCTAGGGCATTTATAAGCCTAGCCAGAATGTGTTTGGCTTTCACCACCCATTTTAAATTTATTTTTCTATGCCCTTTTTTGAGGTTAGTATACTGTGCCTCTGTCTAACAGTGACACAGAAGTGATACCCGGGGTAAACCTACGATCTCCCATCCACTCATCAAGATTCCTCTTGAAGAGAGTCAATGAGGGACTCTGCCTAACCTGGACTGGGATTTTATTCTAGAGTGAAGGGAGCCTCTGGGTTATGAATCTGTCCCTCCAGCATGTCCTATTTATTTCAGTGCTGAGGTTCAAGTCTCTCGAGCCCGGAGCTCGATGGGATTTGGATTTTCTGAGGTGCAGCATGTCCATTAATTCCGGGTTGGACATGGCTTTATACGTCAGGCACAGATCGCCTCTGAACAGGCGGTATGCCACTGAGTAGAGCTGGAGTTTCTTTAACCAGGCAGCATATGGCATCTGTTTGAGCCCTTTGATCCTCTTGGTGAGGTATTTTTGGGGTCTTTCCAGTTGCTGCAGGTGTCTGGTAAGGTACATCCCAAAAGGATTTACTTTAGTGACATACCTAAAGCCATGTTTATCAGACTCATTTGGACTACCTATGCCTTTAACATGTTGAGCACCATTCAAAAGAATGTCAGAAGGAGTTTGTGATCTCAAACCATCATAACTGACTGCAAACACAGTGCCATAACCACCGGAAGAAGACTTTCTATACCATTTATTGGTGCGCTTGCCGTAAGTTAAACACTGTTTTATGCTTTGATAGCTCACAAAGTTAGTTTTATTGTGATGAAAGGAGAATAAATTGTGAGAGGCTAATTTCTGAAGTCCACATAGAAGAGCTTGTTTCCATTGGACAGATTGCTTTTTTGTATTATATTGTGTTTTTGGATCTAATTCAGAACATCGAAGACCCATATTATCGAATTACAAAACATCGAGACTGGAATTGCAAAACCCCAGTTAATTGGAACCTTACATTATCCAAACCCAGAACATCGAAGTATCCAACTTACCAGAAGTCCGGTCTTCACTTAAAAAAGCACTCGTATGTTTAAAATCAGGCTACACTAAATCTGTTTCAGAGGTTTTAAATGGAGTTCGCTGTACAGTGACGATCAGGAAATTTACCCTTTTCTAACTGTACTGGAATCTCAGAGTTGGTATATATAATTTGTGGGTGGGAGCACAGCTCCCCACATGGGGGGGGGGTGCAGATGTCTAGCCCCCTGCAGAACTGCTGAGACAGATTTAGAGTAGCCTGATTTTAAATGCAGGAATGTTCCTTTAAGTGAAGACCAGACTTCTGGTTAGTTGGATAGTTTGATGTTCTTGGTTTCGATAATGTAAGGTTTCGATTAACTGGGGTTTCGCTATTCAAGTCTCAATGTTTTGTAATTCAATAATATGGGTCTTCGACATTCTGAAGTAGACCTGTGTTTTTCTGGGTTGCTTTAAGTTGATCTGGTTTGCTCCTACTTGTGGCCTTAAACCACAAAATTAACTGTAAAAGCAGGCCAATTAGGAATCAGATTTGTTTCATGAAGCATGACAGTGGGGAATACTACACAATAGCAGCAAGGAGTTTGTGTTCTGTTTTGGTTATAGCCATCTGGAGTCTGCTCACTGTCATCCTCAGGAATTATTCTTGGGACTAGCTAGTGCTGCATTGTTACTAAATGAGGTGCATGCAGGCCTGTTGCTGCCAGTGGTTACATGCTCTTGCACCAGTGTGTGTGTATAAAAGATCTGTATAGTCAGTTTGCATAGGGCATCTGTTTGCGGACAGTATTACCCTTTGAGAGGTCTGTCTGTGGCCTGTTCACCTGATGTAGTTGTCATGTGAAGTACATACCACACAGGGCATTGTGATGAGTAGAGGGGAACCCTACCCTATACTTCAATAGATGACACACCTGTTGTCATGACACATACCACACAGACAGATTACAGGTGTAGCGTGGCACTGTCTTCATCACAGTGGAGGCTACTGTCCACCTGTGTCCCATGTTCCCTTATCACACCTTCACTGTTAGGTAGATCTCTGTCTATGTGTTAGTTAATGGGTACACTGTTTTGGAAAGGTGGAATGGCACTGCAGTATCAACACTTGTCTACAGTCAATGCCTTCTTCACCACACATCTGTTGTGGTACATATGACCCTGTGTCTCTGTGTCTCTCTCTCTCACTCTATATGTATATATATATATATATATATATATATATATATATATATATATATATATATATATATGCATATCTATACACATATATGTACACATCCATTGCTGTACACATGGATGTACATATAGGCACATGTACAGTCCACTTTTCATGGTGGGGATCTCACTTATGCGACGATTGTGGGATGTACAGGTATGTGATTACATTGCACAGTGTTGTGCAGAATGCATGTGGGTGTCCTCAGCCCTTGTAGCATTAGCAGGCCTCACTGTCTGTAACACATCAGATCAGACAAATCTGTCCCACAGCATTTAACCACCACATGACATATATCAACACTACCATAGCTGGCCTTTGGCATAGGCCTACTGGGCGGCCACCTAGGGCACCACTCTAGCAGGGGTGCTTTTCCACTATTTATGTGGACACAAGGATGGGGGCCCCAGGAAGTGTGGTAGGGGGCACTGTAAGGCCCTTTTGCCTAGGGCACCAGTTGACCTAAGGCCACTCCTGCGCACTGCATGCTGTCTTCTAGGCCACACACTACAACCTACATGGATATATGCACATATCAACATTCACTGACAGATAGCTCTCCACCCTTCACTAACAGTTGTAGTATGTCCCTTGCCCTATGCACATGTGCAGATACAGATAGATATATACTGCTGCCACACATGGATGATTTGCAGTGTGTAGAATACTCTTTGAGAACATCTACAACATGCCCACACATACATTTGAGTTACATACCTTACCTTTGTATTTCCCTGCTCCGTGTGTTACGGTTTTGTAACTTTTTTTTTTTTGCTGGTTTGATTTGGGTTTTTGCCCTCTATTTAACCTTCAGTCTCTGTTTCTGCCTCTCTTCTGTCTCTGTCTCTCTCTCTGTGTATGTCTCTCTCTCTCTCACTCTCTGTCTCACAACACCTGTAATGATATAATTGCATGTGTGGACTGCAGGTACAGCCTGCTTTTCTAGGTATCTGCACTTGCGCATGTGACAGCTTCTGCACCAATTGCTGCCCACCATTCAGTAATTGCATGCAGCCTGCTGTTTGGTGATTGCATTACTCACTGTGATTGCAGCCCACTGCTATGAAATGCTAGGTTAGGTAGGCATAGCCCTTTCAGATTTCAAAGGTGGGGCCCATTCGTTTTGCTCTGTACACCGTTGTGTCAGTCTGAAGGTTGGTATATGTCTCTTATCTGATGCTAGGGTTGTAGCCAGTTATGTGCATGTTGTCCTCATACCTGCATGTTGCTGCTTCCAGTACACACATCTCAGTGTAGGCATGTAAGCACCCCTCCAAATGCTAACACAGGATACATGGGAATATGTACTTTTTTCTCATTTACACAATTAACTGCCATACAAATGTGGTTATTGCACTGTATTCCTGTCATCCGTGTTTGTCCTGGTCTGATACTGTGAGGTGTTTGTAAGGTGCTACTGCAACATTATTCCCTGCTAGGATGGCTGGTTCTCCTTTCACAGTCATGTCATGCAATTCCACAACCACTGCTGGTAAAGACCCACAGAAAAGGGTTTGTGTTATACCATTCCTAATTTCCATTTACATTCCCTCATTGTAATGCATGATATATTTATTTCAGAACCAAGCTATTTGTATAACTGCTGTGGCTTAGTGGTAATTCATGCAGTCTATTGTGTCAATGGTCTGGGGTTCGAGACTGGCAGAGGTTTTTTTATTTTGATGCTCAGCAGAACAAGGGCCCTGCCATACAGTGACTAAGGCACTTTTAAGCAGTAGTAAGCGGGTTTGCGCAGATTTGCATGATGCTTAGCTACACTTAGCTAAGTGCACACATGCGCACACTAACTTAATCCCACTTAATACTGCTTAAAAATGCTTACTCCCGTTAACCCCCATGCTAATTTCTTTGAAAGAAAAGAAAATGGGGAGATAGAAAAGTGGTGAAAAAGGGGGCACAGAGAGGGAAAGACAGTAGGAAAACAAGCACTGGATGTGCAGGACGGGTGTAGGGAAGGTTGATAGCTGCCCATTTCTTTGCCAGCATCAGCTGTGCATATGTTGAAAATTTGGAGTGAAATTTGAAACCTTCCACCCCTGAGAGAGGGGTGAGGACAACATAGTTTGTTGTACTGCCAATTAGAATTATCAGTGTACATGTCCAATGGACATGTGTGCGAAATGGGAAGTTATGTATGTGGCGTAATTTTTTTTGGGTACAGATTGCCCTTTTTTTTTCACGGGAAAGTGGTAAGTGAGGTAGAGGAAGTAGGTATATTTGGGGAGGTAGGTTGGGTAGGTAAACAGACAAGACAAATAAGATGCATACAGGGGTGGAGTATGACACATGGGGTGGGTAAACACAATTGACGGGGACGGATGTTTGGAAATCGCAAGCCCATGAGCCCACAGATGGTAACAGTGGAACTGATATCTCCACCCATGGGCAGTCACTACTGGACCTTCACAGACCCGATGGTTGCTGTGTTGGGGTCTGTGTAGGAGGGGCGGGCTCACCTGTGAGTCGCGCCGCTCTCGTCTTGAGCTGGCGTAGGGGATCAGCGACTAAACGCTGGATCTCCCTACGCACCACAACCCGGACCCTTCGGAGGGTGACAGGAGGCCCTTCTCCACCCACACTTGCAAGGGGGGGTGAGCCCCATCCCCTGCAGCGCTTCCACCCGAAGGTGGCACAGGACCTACGGAGGAGGGTGGCCCGGGCTGGGCACCAGACCTGCTGGTGCCAGGTGCAACTCTCAGCTGAGGTTGGACAAGTGGGTCCGCTGGGACCGGCCTTCCCTTACGTTCTGTAATTAGGTGTTTTTAATTACAACATAGACAGCAGCATTCCAAGTTATTTGTAACAGCATGCAGTAATAGTCCCATTAACTGAACACACCAGGGTTACAACAGTTGAACAGTAAGCATAACACATGCATGTATTGAACAACAGTGGACATTCCAACAGCATGCAGGGATGATTGGTGGCAACAGGCCACCAATATTGTGGTGTTTTAACAGGGGACATGCATCAAAGTAAGTGCAGACTTTTTATAACAATAGGACATATGTCCCAACAAATGTTATGAGATTACACATACCCGTTGAGGTGTGGAATTGCATTGTTTGTGCATATGGAGTAGGGTGTAAAAAGAAACCTCCATTAACATCTTATTAGCTCTAAGATCTCTACAAGCACTTCTATAAAATGACCACTAGATGGTATTAGTTTATAACGTATATTTACAAAACTAGAGTTACAATGACACATATACATTAATCCAATATTAAATTGATTGATTTGTGAAGTTTTTTCCAATTTTAATGTTTTAATCTAGAGAAAGTTATTAATATTTATTTATTGGAATAAGGAATAATTTTATATACTGTTGAACATGTTTTTTCCTTTTATGTGAATGTCTTGAGAAATAGTGTTTTACTTGCATTTCCCTTTTTAAATTTGATTGGTATAATGAACATGTAATTGATGTTATTATAAATACAGCTTGTTAGTTGCAATGATTTATCTGATGAAGTCTACGTTATATGACGAAAACACTGAGTGAAACTTTTAAGGCGTTAGTGTTATTTCTTTGGCGTGCCTTGTGATTTATTTTTTGGACCTTAAATTTCGTTATTGGAACTATATCCGACCTCTCCTTTGCACTTTGGAATTATTTTTGGTGTTTTTGGTGCAATTTCCACCATTCTGTTGGTTTCTTGAACATCTTATTAGTACTTTAACTGTACACTACATTCCTATTGACTCCAGGTTTATATCCCCTACATGTATTCTTACACTAAGCAACATGCATTTGATTGCGTTATGGGTTTTGCTACTTCATGATATACCTTTCCTATATCTGACATGGTAACTTTCCAGGATGCAGATGTTACTGCTACATACTTGTATTAAATTGACTTGTGTATGTATCTGCACATCTGGATATGTTCCCATGGCTTTTTCACTTGTTTTCTACAAAACCCTACTTTTCAGGTAACACACTAAAGTTTCTGGGGAACACCTTGACAGGCTACTCGTGTGCCAGATTTACCTATGCATGTCAGCCATTTCACAACTGTTTAGGACTGTTGCATACTTCACAGCTACTGACACCTCCTTCATCCACTTTATATGGGACTGCACTACTGGGGGTTGTCAGCACTTACTACAACAGAGTAACATTCCTTCACTGCAAGGGTTCAACAACATTTCTGAGTAACTGGCACATACACACTGCAAGTATTATACCTTTCTTATTTACATTAAAACTCTTTTCTACAGGCTCTCTCCTGTATTTGACATTACACTGCATACAGCAGACCTATTCAGGAAATGTTATACCTTTATTGATAGGTTACAAGACTGTTTTACAGGCTCACTCACATTTTATCTATGACAGTGCATGCATAGATAGTATTCCAGACAGGTTTTTGCTTTATTCATGGGTTATTATACTCTATTCCTGCCTATCTGACTTATGATATGTAACAGTACATGCAGATGATTTATTCAGGGAATGAATGTTTTATACTTCACAGCTACTGCCTCTTCCTTCATCCATTTCCTATGGGACTGCACAACTGTGGGTTTACAGCACCTAATACAACAGTACTATTTATTATTGCAATGGTACAACAACATTTCAAAGTAAGTGGCACAGACACACTCCAAGTTTTATACCTTTATTAATTACATTGAACACTCTTTTCTACAGGCTCTCTCCTTTACTTGTTATTACAGTGCACACGGAAGACATATTCAGGACATATTATACCTTTCTTGATAGGTTGCAACACTTGTTTTCAGGCCTGCTTACCTATATGTTATGACAATACATGCAGGGATAGTATTCCAGAATTATTTTAGCTTGATTGGTGGGTTAGTACACTCAATTTATGGCTCACTGACACTTGTTATATAACAGTACATGCAGAGGGTTTAATCAGGACATTTTATTGCTGTATTATTGGGCTTAAACACTTTTCTCATGCTCACTCACATATATCATGTAACAATACATGCAGAATATTTACTAATCTGCCTGGTGGCGCAGCCTTAGCAGCCTGTCTGCATAGGCTTGCTGATTCATAGTGCAAGCACCTGCAGCTGTGGAGTAAATAAAGGTATGTTGAGACATACCTATCCATTATTTAGACTATATTAGCCTATCTTACATACTGCATTCCATGGCTACCTACTTTGTAGTGGGGCATCGCGCATTTGACAGGCCACCTGGATCCACTGGTTCAGAAGGTCCTGCTTCCACCTCTTCAGCTCTGCATGGTAGTGACGGACCTGCTCACCAGTCTGAGGGACGCCTGTGGCACTGGTGAGTTCATGAGCAAACCGGTTCCAAGCCTCCGCCTTATACTCCATTCCTTGGAACTGGCCCTGCAGGAGTCAAGTCTCATGCCGATGGACTAGGAGCCAAACCATATATCTTGACTCCTCAATGCCCCAGCGTTGCGCTCAAAAGTGTGTACCCTCTCCAGCACCAGACATTCTAACTGCGGATGGGAGCTACAATCGGTTATGGCGAGTATTCCCGCCTATGCGGCTGAAATATGCCGCATTTCCCACACTTTTCTGTGATTGGTTGTCTTTGAATATTCTTGGCTGACTGCAGACATGCTTAGCAATGGTTAAGCAAACATTTATTACTATATATATGTTAACAGTGGATGTTTTTCCTAAGCTGTTGTGGCTTAGTGGTTTAGTACTTTGATTATGGTGCACAGTGTCCTGGGTTCAAACCTTATCATTGTATTTTATTTTACTACTGCGCAGACAAGTTAGGGGGTGCGGCTGTGTTTAAGCAACTTTGCTCTACTTTGCTCCACGTTGCCCGACAGTGCGCTGGTTGACGCGGCGCGCACCTCTGCGCAAACCGATAGTGCTGGGTAAAGTGCTATTTAGCTTTGGGCAACTATTTTGCACTGGGTGAAGTGCGATTTAGCTATGGGCAACTACATTGCGCTGGGTAAAGCACGCGTTAGCTAGGGGCAACTATATTGCGCTGGGTGAAGCGCTGCTTAACTGCAGGCATTTTTATATTGGGATCCTTTAAAATATTTATTTTATTCACTGATACATTGGCCATTTCACTGCTTTTTAGTTGTGTTTAAACATATATGTTGGGTATTATTCCATATACTGATTTAAAAAATGAATACGAAAAGGAGTGGTGTGACTCGAACCGTGAATGCCTTTTCTTTGTGCGAACACTCTACCATTACACCATTGCTATTTGGTGTGATTTGCAAAAGCATTCTTTCTTATGCTCTTCCATGTGAGAATTGCTAACTGTAGCTAAGGAATGGGCACACCCACACACACAAGCGCAAATATGGGCAGCTATTTTGGATATTTAAAAAAAATTTATGGTTATGCGTTTTAGATGTGTGACATACGTTTACATTATCAGGCAGTGAGGTGTTGGGTGCAGGGACATTTGAGCGGAGTCACTCTTGTTTATTTCCTTTTTTTTAAAACACTTGCAGGGGCGTGGACATTTAGACTGCTCAGCAGTTTGACACACCCCCTGCCTTCTTACATGGTCCATGTAGGACTTATGGTTGGGTCAGCACACCTTCATGCATATTCATGGCATGCTGACATCATACCATTCAACTGCAGCCTCCAAGTAAGACTTATTAAATCTTACATGGAGGATTCGTGAATCCGGGGGAACGTTTATCTGATGTTTCATTGCTTGGGTATGGATAGTGCTTGGTGTCTGTGTAGTTCTTGTGTTTCCGCTTTGAGAGGCCTATGTTGCTGTTTATCTGATGTTTCATTGCTTGGGTATGGATAGTGCATGGTGTCTATGTAGTTCTTGTGTTTCCTCTTTGAGAGGCCTATGTTGCTGTTTATCTGATGTTTCATTGCTTGGGTATGGATAGTGCCTGGTGTCTGTGTAGTTCTTGTGTTTCCACTTTGAGAGGCCTATGTTGCTGTTTATCTGATGTTTCATTGCTTAGGTATGGATAGTGCGTGGTGTCTGTGTAGTTCTTGTGTATCTGCTTTGAGAGGCCCATGTTGCTGTTTTTCTGATGTTTCATTGCTTGGGTATTGGATAGTGCCTGGTGACTGTGTAGTTCTTGTCTTTCCACTTTGAGAGGCCTATGTTGCTGTTTATCTGATGTTTCATTGTTTGGGTATGGATAGTGCCTGATGTCTGTGTAGTTCTTGTGTTTCCACTTTGAGAGGCCTATGTTGCTGTTTATCTGATGTTTCATTGCTTGGGTATGTATAGTGCCTGGTGTCTGTGTAGTTCTTGTGTTTCCACTTTGAGAGGCCTATGTTGCTGTTTATCTGATGTTTCATTGCTTGGGTATGGATAGTGCCTGGTGTCTGTGTAGTTCTTGTGTATCTGCTTTGAGAGGCCTATGTTGCTGTTTTTCTTATGTTTCATTGCTTGGGTATTGGATAGTGCCTGGTGATTGTGTAGTTCTTGTGTTTCTACTTTGAGAGGCCTATGTTGCTGTTTATCTGATGTAAAATTGCTTGGGTATGGATAGTACCTGGTGTCTGTGTAGTTCTTGTGTTTCCACTTTGAGAGGCCTATGTTGCTGTTTATCTGATGTTTCATTGCTTGGGTATGGATAGTGCCTGCTGTCTGTGTAGTTCTTGTGTATCCACTTTAAGAGGCCTATGTTGCTGTTTCTCTGATGTTTCATTGCTTGGGTATTGGATAGTGCCTGGTGACTGTGTAGGTCTTGTGTTTCCACTTTGAGAGACCTATGTTGCTGTTTATCTGATGTTTCATTGCTTGGGTATGGATGGTACCTGTTGTCTGTGTATTTCTTGTGTTTCCGCATTGAAAGGCCTATGTTGCTGTTTATCTGATGTTTCATTGCTTGGGTATGGATAGTGCCAGATGTCTGTGTAGTTCTTGTGTTTCCACTTTGAGAGGCCTATGTTGCTGTTTATCTGATGTTTCATTGCTTGGGTATGGATAGTGCCTGGTGTCTGTATAGTTCTTCTGTTTCCAATTTGAGAGGCCTATGTTGCTGTTTTTCTGATGTTTCATTGCTTGGGTATTGGATAGTGCCTGGTGACTGTGTAGTTCTTGTCTTTCCACTTTGAGAGGCCTATGTTGCTGTTTATCTGATGTTTCATTGCTTGGGTATGGATAGTGCCTGGTGTCTGTGTAGTTCTTGTGTTTCCGCTTTGAGAGGCCTATGTTGCTGTTTATCTGATGTTTCATTGCTTGGGTATGGATAGTGCCTGGTGTCTGTGTAGTTCCTGTGTTTCCACTTTGAGAGGTCTATGTTGCTGTGGTTTTGTTGTTGTTGATGTCTACATGCTATTTTGAGTAGAAATGGGAGTTAGAAGCTTTGCTGCTGACCATACATTACCCCTAGACCACTGAATACTCATATGAATCAAGTCCTTTTTAGAGAAGTGGAACAGTAACTGGTCATTAGGAGACTGTTGCTTTGGGTATAATAGATTTCTGTGACTTGTTATTTACAGCATTACATTTAAGCAAAATTAAGAAAGTGGTGAAATTATATGCAAAATGTTCAAAAAAAGGCAGAACAATTTTTTGACAGTGTGCAAAGACCCAGAATGATTTTTCAGTTCAGTTTATATGTTTCAAAGAAATGAAGTGACTGCTTTGTATATATGTTATCAGTAATAAAATTTATGTCAAATATTTAAGTATGTGTTGGGTTATTTTCTGTGGCAGTCACTGACTGACAACAATAAATGGAATTTGAATAGCGCTGCTTACTAGCAGGCAGTTCCTTTGGATATCAGAATTGATTTTCTTTATGAGACTACAGTTTTCTGTGTCGCAAATAGTTACTTCGCAATGAACTGAGTTTCAGGTCCTGCAGTTCTACTGTGTTTTGAGTAGATAGCTAATCATCTTGCAGGTTAATTGGGGTGCAGTTTATTAGAACTGGACAGACTGTTAACATTAATAAATGTGTCACAATCATTTGTTTAGCAGGTGAGTACTTATTGTCTAACTATTTGAAGAGTCAGTGTGGTTTTGAATCTCATTACTGATTAAGTGGGCTGAATTTTATTATAAATGACTATTTTATGAAACTTAAGAGGCCCACTAATAGTATGAGTGCATTAAGTGACTATATGACTGCTGCCTGGCTGTTTACAGGTGTGGTTTACCAAATGACAACAGTTTTTTGTTCCACAGATTATTTTTGCCTGATGATTTGAGTGGTTTACATATTATTGGCTTTGTTTTATTGTATTACATCTTTGAATTTCTTAGTCTGAATTAGAGGGGATATGGAGAGAGATGTTTGGCACTGCTGCTCCTTTTGAGAATGTGTTGCTTCTTATATTATCTTCTGTGTTGTGGCAAGGTCTGTCATTGTGCTTTTGGCATATATTGAATAATGCAGACATGCTCAATAACTTCACTAAGTAGTTATCCTAGCTACATGAAAGAAAGGTTTCTGAGTGTTCATTATCCTGTCAGAACTCAAAACAACTACAGGAGCTTATTTAAAGAAGTAGAAGACCTGCTACGATATCAGCTGATATGCCTACAGTCAGCTCGGCAAATGTTTATTTTTTCTATACCACAGATTCTTTGAGACAGCTCTTTGGAAGACATTTTATGTTGTGTTATCAATGGGTGCTAGCAATACCTAGGTGAACCTCATAGGTCAATCTTGCTCTCATTCCATACTCAAAGGAAGGTACAGACCAAGATTTATCCATGTCCAGCTATAGTGGCAAGTGAGAACATATTTACAACTTAAGTATCACATCAGTCTAGGCACTGTATTACATAAGATGAGGGCCCCAATTTTCATACAACTGGCTCTGTAAATAAAATCAATTCAATACCATGTAATAAACTCAAAGTCATATTCAGAACCCCCCAGAAAGACAAGTGGTTCTTAGATCTCCAACACCAGTCCAATTGGGAAAAAAAAGGTCCTTGAATATGTTGCGCATGACATAATAATTATCTGCATACCACTTCACCCCATGGGTAGACCTTAGCTATAGAAACGCCCACCGAGTCCAAGCAATCATGAAATCCATCAACATCAAACATATTACTCATGCTGTTATAAAATATGACATTTCTTGCAAAAATATAAGTATCAGGTGTAGTCTCTGAAGACACAAAAGACACAGAACCAGAAGGAAATTGCTGGAGGAGCAGACAATATCAGGAAATTGAAATGTTATGTCTAACATATGAATACCAGTTAAATGGTGTATAAATAGAATATCACAGCTAAACAAATAAACATGCAAAATTGTATAAAAATTGAAAAAAAAAGACAAACAATATAAACGTGCCAGTCTCATAGTTAACCAGTCAATGACTGACAAATGTACCAAAGACTAGTTCATGAAAACACCAGGCTATGTACTTCACATCTGGGTCCTTGACTGTTTGTGTCATTCTGTATATCAAGTTCAACATTCTATTTATGCAGACATGGTACTGAGTTTGTCTTTACTTAGGTCAAAATGATCTCATTAAGGAAAGGCTACAGAGTTATTACTCCATTTTAAATATTAGATTCCCCTGCTTATTTAATGTGGTTGATTAAGAAATTTATTTGGATAATTTGTGGGTACACTGTGGAGCTGTAGGTGTTGTTCTATACTGGCTCCCTCTCTACCTCTCCAAAATTATACACAAGTTGGGTTCTGGAGATGATATCTCATACTGCTTCTCTGTTGCTTCTAGTGACCTGCAAGGCTCAGTTTTACATCTCTTATTGATTTCCATTTAAATAATTCCAGGGGAACAATCTTTAGGAGATTCTGCAGTATTCTTCTTATGCAGATGACACACATCTTCACCTCTCCTTTCCTCAGCAGAAATGCATATGTCCATTTCCCTTGGTAAAAAACTTGGAATGCATATCAAGTTTAAATGAATTTTAGTAATCTGATGCTTAAGACATCCAAAACGGTTGCCATGACTGATCATTCCACTCTAAGGAACTTGAATTGTTTTGTTTTACCTTTCGCCACCATTTATAGGTGTGGTATTCTAAGCTTTGTGAATAAGGCTATAAAATGTGGTATGTTTTTTTTTTTTTTTTACATAAAAAAATAATAATTCTAAGGACCTGCTTTTTCAGTTGTCCAGTTATCCTTTTTCTAGTGGGACAACACTGTCAGTGTCGAACATCTCATTCTTTTGAATCTGCACATCTTTGTTTTCCCTTAATTCTGCTCACTGTACCCATGTCTTCCTGACACTGCCATTGTTGTGTTACATTCCCTGTACCCATGGCTTCCTAAAACTGTCACTTTTTTATATTTGGTGCAGATGTCAGCAGTCTACTTGCTTGAATGTACTTCTAATTACCTTCATATTATTCTGGCCCTGTTGAATTTGCACTAGTTACATAATCAGCATCATATCACCATTATGAAACTTGCTATGTGGAGTACAGGTCCCCTAACTCAAATATATTCTTGTTCCATAAATCCCTATTTGGACCTAGTGCTTCCCATTCTTCAGTTTGCCGGAGTTTATTTATTTATTTATTTTATTTATTTAACATTTGCTTACCAAGAAAGTCTAACTGGGACAGAGCCCATTTTCAGTGGAAGCCTGGGTAGAAATGCTCCAGATGCATGACTTTGTAATGTGGAAGGAATCTGGAGCACTCAGAGGAAACCCACACAAACACAGGGAGGACATGCAGCCTTCACACAGAAAGCATCCCAGCTGAGAATTGAACCAGGGAACATATTACTGTGAGGTGACAATGCTAACTGCTGCATCACTGCTCCACCCAAGTTCCTAAGATATATCTGAATACATATGATAGCTGTTCTTTTTGCTCTCAGGCAAGTACAAAAAGAAGGCCTATAATTTTCAATACAAAATTATATGCAAGTACATAGGTAGGATGTTTTATAATGTTTTTTGTTTTTTCTATATGTATATTTGTATGTATTTTAAGCATTTGATTTTATTGATTAGATAGGATATTGCATTTATCACTTTAAAAGTTACTTGTTAGGAGTTTATTGATTAAATGGTTAATTAGATATATAATCATTTGTAGGTAGAGGCTATATAATGTGCTTTGTACATTGAGGTGTTATTCTGATGAAGTCATAGTGAACATTCTGACGAAAGCGCTAAATCCATTACAATTTTGCTCATCTTTAAGTGTTTCCTTGCCACTGTGTTACTTTGTCATTTGGTTTGCACTGAATAGTGGTTTGTGGCATTATTAAACATCTAACAAGACGTGATATAACATTACTTATCTGTGTCCGTCACAATTGTCACCTATCTGGTTATTCAAATCTTGCCAATGGCATTGTCATAGATATTTTATAGCCATGGTTTAAGAATGAAAGTGATCTCTGTGACATAGCAAGATGTGAATCTCTCCCTCGTTTCACATTTAGGTTCATAGGTTCAAAGGTTCATACTAGGCTATCTGCACTAGGGCATTTATAAGCCTAGCCAGAATGTGTTTGGCTTTCGCCACCCATTTTTAATTTATTTTTCTATGCCCTTTTTTGAGGTTAGTATACTGTGCCTCTGTCTAACAGTGACACAGAAGTGATACCCGGGGTAAACCTACGATCTCCCATCCACTCATCAAGATTCCTCTTGAAGAGAGTCAATGAGGGACTCTGCCTAACCTGGACTGGGATTTTATTCTAGAGTGAAGGGAGCCTCTGGGTTATGAATCTGTCCCTCCAGCATGTCCTATTTATTTCAGTGCTGAGGTTCAAGTCTCTCGAACCCGGAGCTTGATGGGATTTAGATTTTCTGAGGTGCAGCATGTCCATTAATTCCGGGTTGGACATGGCTTTATACGTCAGGCACAGATCGCCTCTGAACAGGCGGTATGCCACTGAGTAGAGCTGGAGTTTCTTTAACCAGGCAGCATATGGCATCTGTTTGAGCCCTTTGATCCTCTTGGTGAGGTACTTTTGGGGTCTTTCCAGTTGCTGCAGGTGTCTGGTAAGGTACATCCCAAAAGGATTTACTTTAGTGACATACCTAAAGCCATGTTTATCAGACTCATTTGGACTACTTATGCCTTTAACATGTTGAACACCATTCAAAAGAATGTCAGAAGGAGTTTGTGATCTCAAACCATCAGAACTGACTGCAAACACAGTGCCATAACCACCGGAAGAAGACTTTCTATACCATTTATTGGTGCGCTTGCCGTAAGTTAAACACTGTTTTATGCTTTGATAGCTCACAAAGTTAGTTTTATTGTGATGAAAGGAGAATAAATTGTGAGAGGCTAATTTCTGAAGTTCACATAGAAGAGCTTGTTTCCATTGGACAGATTGCTTTTTTGTATTATATTGTGTTTTTGGATCTAATTCAGAATGTCGAAGACCCATATTATCGAATTACAAAACATTGAGACTGGAATTGCAAAACCCCAGTTAATTGGAACCTTACATTATCGAAACCCAGAACATCGAACTATCCAACTTACCAGAAGTCCGGTCTTCACTTAAAAAAGCACTCGTATGTTTAAAATCAGGCTACACTAAATCTGTTTCAGAGGTTTTAAATGGAGTTCGCTGTACAGTGATGATCAGGAAATTTACCCTTTTCTAACTGTACTGCAATCTCAGAGTTGGTATATATAATTTGTGGGTGGGAGCACAGCTCCCCACATGGGGGGGGGTGCAGATGTCTAGCCCCCTGCAGAACTGCTGAGACAGATTTGGTGTAGCCTGATTTTAAATGCAGGAATGTTCCTTTAAGTGAAGACCAGACCTCTGGTTAGTTGGATAGTTTGATGTTCTTGGTTTCGATAATGTAAGGTTTCGATTAACTGGGGTTTCGCTATTCAAGTCTCAATGTTTTGTAATTCAATAATATGGGTCTTCGACATTCTGAAGTAGACCTGTGTTTTTCTGGGTTGCTTTAAGTTGATCTGGTTTGCTCCTACTTGTGGCCTTAAACCACAAAATTAACTGTAAAAGCAGGCCAATTAGGAATCAGATTTGTTTCATGAAGCATGACAGTGGGAATACTACACAATAGCAGCAAGGAGTTTGTGTTCTGTTTTAGTTATAGCCATCTGGAGTCTGCTCACTGTCATCCTCAGGAATTATTCCTGGGACTGGCTAGTGCTGCATTGTTACTAAATGAGGTGCATGCAGGCCTGTTGCTGCCAGTGGTTACATGCTCTTGCACCAGTGTGTGTGTATAAAAGATCTGTATAGTCCCTGGTTGTCATTGCGATAGTGCATATACTTTGAATGTATTGCATTGTTTCCATGTACTTCTTCTTGTCAAACCAGTGTAAAAGTATTTTTCCAACTCACACTGTGTCTGCTGTTCCTTAAAAAGTGTAAGCATTTTTTTCAAACTAACTTAAAATTATTTCTGCATTGTGTATCATACCTGTCCTTCCAGTATTATTAATTTAATACTGTGTGGCATCCATGCCTCTCTTCACTGAGACATATATAGTGTGTCATCCAACCTGATCACATCTTGACAGCCTACTGTGTAACTTTTGTACTGTAATGTAATTGAACTGTGCTTTCTTTTTTACTTGGGGGTACTTAATACTATATTCCTCTCACAACTTGTACAATTTATATTGTGATATCACTAATTTTTATCTGTTGATCTTCAGTGAAATGTAATCCTGCTTGCACTTGCCTTTTCTATTAGCACATTAAGATATAAGCACATCCCATGCATTGTTCTGTTACTGGTCCATTAAGGTATCACTAGGGAAATAAAGAATGAGAACACTACAAGCACTAGAATTCCAAGTAGTCAAAAACCATTGTCTCAAAACCAGGAACTCAAGCACTTTGTAGCTCATGTACAGTAGTGTTCATGCTTAAACTTGCATATGAGTTCAGTCAAGCGACTGTGTAGATGGAGTAGGGTAAGGTTTTAGGATTGGGGAAGGGGAGTTTTTTTGTAGATTAGGGAGTGGGAAAGGAGTTGTAGGCTTGGGGTGATCTGGGAGTTGTGCTTTATGGAGGGGGTAGGAGGTTTAGGTTTAGACAACAATCTAGGAATTTAGGGTTAGGGAGGGGAAGTGAAGGCTTTGGTTATGGGAGTGAGAAACTGTAGTTGACTCATAAAAAATGTATTAGCCATGAAGGTGGTATCCATATGAATTAAAGCCCATATTAATCATCACAGTTTTGCAGCTTTTGCCTGGTGAACCTCTCTAAACAATATGGAAATTCATCTTACTTTTGTCCCTTATGCAGTTAGCATTTTAGCTCTTGATATTATTAGGCAATGTAGCAATTGTCTAGTACTTACCTATAGCCACCTGTTATTGAATAAACATTAAAAATTTTGTGAAAGTTTGAGGTATTTGCAAAGACTGATGCAGAGATCTAGCTAGGAGTTGTGTTATCCACAGCGGATCCCTGATCTGGGTGCCCTCAAAAAATAAATAAATGAGAGAAAAAAAGATCTCCTCTGACTTGATGATGAACTCTAAAAAAGATTTTCTCCTCCAAGTGTAAAAAATAACCTCCCTTCCTTCTCCTCCAAGTTGAAATAAAGTAGAAATGTAACAAATCTCTTCCTAAAATATAACAGGTATCTTGCTATATTCTGAATTCTAGACAGACAGAGCTCTGAATTCATAGCACCTCAGCTCTGACTGCAAATGTAAAACAGGCATTCAGAAACTGAATACCAGTTTGCATTAACACTGATCAGCATCTATAGAATTAAGTTCCATAGCTCTCAACATTCCATCTCCAAAATGAGGAAGACTTGCCTTCATAATGTGGAACAAATGGGCAAAATGATAGGAAGGTTAAAATATGCTGATTTTAATTATAAAAAAGATATTTTAATGAACTAATGTGATTCATTTCTATTTACCATGGTTCCTAACACTGAATGTGTCATAATGAGGTACACTTGAGAGGTATGGAATTAACACTGATTGGCGTCTATCAACAATACCGTATTATAACCTGTGCTTTGGGTAGCTGTCTTGTTCAT
Organism: Protopterus annectens; assembly: GCF_019279795.1. Classification (NCBI taxonomy): domain Eukaryota; kingdom Metazoa; phylum Chordata; order Ceratodontiformes; family Protopteridae; genus Protopterus; species Protopterus annectens. The sequence continues at coordinate 1,053,963,039 of NC_056731.1, read as the reverse complement.
CCCACCCTAGCTATTCTTCTGACCTTGCGGCACCCTCTTAGCCAAGCAAGTAATAGATAAGCTTCTCACAAGCCCACATTCAATTCTGCATGCATGCATTATATACACATTTTTCTCAAGTTGTTAAGAAAGCCTACTAGAATCTGAAAAAATCAACACCCTCCCTCACGCCAATATCACAACACCATCACTGACACCTAGCATACTTAATATAATGTCGCTTAGTACAGGGAGCCACGGGATTGCAGAACCTAAGCCATCTACTTCTATTAAGTCTGCACACAAACAATGAAATGCTTTAGTAATTCCTGACGACATAGCTAGGTACATGGATTCTACTCAAAAAAGGCTGAATTGGGCTAGGGGTGACAGCTTCAGTTGTCTTTCTGTTAAGAGTGAACACAATGCTATGATAGCTCTAAAATTATCTCAGACTGGTCAAATATGACTATGACCTGATAGAGATGTTAAAGTGACATGATGGCTCCTGTTATGTATATGTCCAATGCTGACAAGACTGTTGTCCTCAGTATACTTCTAGAGTCAACCAGAATGATGCTAGACTCAAAATTTTGCTCAAAATGTTTTGCATCTTGTTCATTGTTTTAAAGGAAAAAATAATTGTTTCAGCTGGATATGTAGTTGTTAGTCTGTGGGGTCTAGTGTATGCCAGCTTGTGATGAGATAATTGACAGGCGGACTTCCTTCACAAGGGATGGCCTGCACCTTTCTTGTTATGGCTTCTGCACCCATGTTGCCTATTTTTAGGTAAAGTTAGTTTAGAAAAAATAATGAATGAATGAGAGAATGAAGAATGAATTAATTAATGAATGACTAAATAAATAAAAAACACCCCTTCATAATCATAGCTTTCTGCAGTTAATTATCTTGCAGGTGATTATCAGTATTTGACAGAAACTATATTACCTTCTGACAAATTTCCCCATGATTCTGAAACAGAACACATTAATATCCAAGTCATGTATTCCAAATACCTTACAACTTCATAGCCTGAAGCAGATAACTTTTCATGTATTCCATTAACCATAAACATTTTCTGAATATGCTATGTGAATTGTTCATAAACAATAGTACTTTAATGATGGACAATTTTGAATATCCAACAATTAATTGGAAGTTTAGACCATTAATGCTAATCTTGCACTATACTTCCTTAACCTAATAAATGAAAACTCCCTGGAACAAATTGCCAACTTACCAAGCTGGGTCTTAGCATTCTATATCTCATACTAACAAAGATAGACTCCTTCTATACCCAATCTCATGTATGTACATGCTTTGAGAATTCTGCTGATCAATCATTTATTCCTTCTGTCAGAACCACAATCTCCTCCTTAGTGAACATTTCTGAGTTTGTGGATTTAAAAAAAATGAACCTTTAATTAAAAATTCCATTAAGAGATTTAAAAATTACATTGCAATACCATTACCTCCATTGGAATGTAGTGTACGAATATCTCATAGTTTTACTCATATTTCCTAAAATGTAGAGCACAACACTCTTTAATTATATAAAATTTAACAGGAAATATAAAAGAAGTCACCTTAGTGATCTACCTGCATAAATATACCCAACAACAAACTAAAATAATTGTTTGTATTCAGTATCTCCTCAGATCTAGATATGTAGCTAAAAAAATGCTTATGAAGCATAATGTAATTTGTGTAACTTCTGTTACCACTTCATTCCCACTTTGTGTAGACTTTGCAAATGATTGTAATAAAGAAAATAGGCTTAAACCAAATATTACAAAATACAATATTGTTAAATTTGGGCCTCACATCTTTTCCATAGATTATAGCATTGAGGACCCCCACAAAAAAATGATTAAGCCATCAATGATTTTTGTACTCTCACTGATAATTACTTGACCTATGACCACTGTGTTGAAGTAGTAGCCATAAATTACTTCAATTTGACCAAATTAATTTCTAACAACATCTTATTTGGATCAAAGGATGTTACCATCACTTTCTATGCATGTCTTATCAGACTATTTATTGAGTACAATGTCCCCTTTGGTGTGCATTTGTCTAAACATTTTGCATAACTAGAAAAACCCTGATGTTCCTAACTAAATATGTCACAGGCCTTAAGACAACTAGCTACCAAAACAGACTTGAAACATTATTCTTATAGTGTTTGTTTTATAAACTCCATCATAGTGATTTATGTTTTGTATTTAAGGCTCTGCCCGTTTTGATCTACATCTTCAAAAAAACAAAGAGCATCACAAACAACCATACTAAGGGTAGATTCATCTCTCAATGCATACCCCATCTCTAGATTTAACCACCTACTAAGCAGACTGTAACCCTTAACTTTAAGATGGTGTGACACCCCTGCACTGGCTCACTAATCAAGGAGCCCCAATCCTCATGATGGGCAACAGTGTGGAACATAAACACTGGGGGAATGACAAGTACACACACACTAAAGTGCAATTCCTCACAGACCACACAGAGATCAGAGTCAGTCCACTAGCTCAGTAATCAAGGAGCCTCAACCCTCACCATGGGCAACAGTGGAGAACGTACACACTGGGGGGATGACAAGTACACACACAGTAAATTGCAATTTCCCACAGACCACACAGAGATCAGAGTCAGCCTGGGGCTGGTTTCTTCCTCTTTCTCCAGATCCCTAATAAGAATCCCCATTGGCACAGCTATAGGGCTGAGATCTCAGCTGAGTGGCCAAACCAAGATCTCCAGTACCCTCTCTGTCCAACCAGTGCTTCATGTTTCTGCCCAAGTAGCTGATACATACACTCCTTGAGATTTGATTTATATACAGACACATGCACACTTACCTAGGAAAGGCTGACACAGGTTTACTTGCTATGCCCCCTTCTGCCCAGACTATAAGTTAGTTTTCATTGGCAACATCCAACTCTTATCAGCTTCTTTAATGCCCTTAGCATAGGGTATCCAGTCCTACTCTGCAATGTTAATATTAATCCAAATGGTAGTCTGACCAAGCGCAAGGCTATTTAGGAGTGGCCTGTACAGTGTCCCCAAACAGATATGCAAGTACGCTAAGAGCATAAATATCTCTAAACAGATCAGCCACAATTAAAAAGTTTAAATATATTTAATAATAAATAATAATCTGTTACATCAGAGTTCAAAATCACAGGAAATATTTAAAACAACATTGCAGGGCAGTCTCAAATAAATAAAGAAAATATATCAGCTACACTTTACTATACTCCTATTTGAATCTGACAGAGTTATTATGCATTAAAAACTTATTTGAGTGGATGTTGTTGTCAGGTCAAAGGTCAGATGCAAAATGCCATGTCGCTCTCTGAGAGAGTTCTTAAATTAATATCAAATATTACTGTTGGTTTAGCTTGGATGACATCACTTTTTGTCACCTGACTTTCAGTTCCCAAGCTAAACCCCAGTTTCCAGAAACTAACAGGATTTATCATGTCTCTGTGAAAAATACATATCGCTCAGATGTTTGTAGATCCTGAAAGTCATAAAAAAAAACACTTCTACATCTCAAACCTAGTACTTACTTCTCATTCAATACAAAAAACTTCCACTTCTAGACATTGTGTCTGCTACTGCACTGAAACGGAGAGATAGCATATTCTGTTTATGGCCCAGTAATTATAAAAAAAAAATACTTTCTACTATTTTCTCTGAATTTTTCAAGTTAACCTCCTGTACTCCAGTTTTCTTTAAACATATACATCTAAACCGTCACAATAGTGCAGGTGCATTCCTGTTTTATTCCAATAGGGTATGCTGTGGTTACATTTTAGCTCAGTACTTTGCACACACTTCTTTATAAACCATATCAATATTCATAAATGACAGAATTATTTACAAAGTTTCCGATAGCTGGGCTGGCAGTGTGACAGTGTGACAGATAGCTAATAATTAATGGATGTATAGCAACAAATTCTTCCTCTCTCTGTTTTGTGTCACCCTCTCAGGGGAATGAGGTGTCACGTGAGGGTGGGAGCTGGCATGGCTTTAATAATACTTGAACTGATTTGCCTTGCAGATTGATGAATACCATTTTACAACTCTAAGAAGCATCTGGTCTGTGTAAGACATGTCTGGCTAGTCTTACACATGACCTTTGTAAATCTATTTTTGACAAGGAAAGATAAAGTTCAAAAGATAGCCTGTCTGAACCTGACTTCCTTGCTTTCCCTAAAGGCTTAGTGACCATTGTCTCTTTGTCAGGAAAGAATGGAGTCTACAGCCACCCAATTCAACTAACAACAAAAACTTTCCCTAAAGTATCAAGACTCCTTCACCTATCACCTAACCTATGCAAGGAGTTCAAAGTACTGTATAAATTATGAGATAAAGTATAGGGACTATGTAAAAAAACTCCCTTATTGAAAAAAAAGACAAACCAGACTCTTCATTGTATAATACCATAAACCTTCTTTGAAGGAGGCCCATGGGATATTTGCATATGAACTGATAAAGATATTCAAGTGTATCTCTAGTACTTCTTAATGCTCACTGACTGTTAATATATGTCCATTGACTCTTAATATTTTAATGTCTTTAATGAAATATTAATGCCTTTACAGCCAAACCTACTAGCTATAACCATGGCATGCTTTACCTTTCTCCTAGGCTCTTCAATACAGCATAAGAGTTTGGTAAAACCATTAGAAAACCTGGGAACAATTCATCCTACTGAGGAATCAAACCAAAAAGTAACCAAATGAAACAAAACCAAAAAACTTCCCTTGGCTATTAGAAGTATAAATCACCTACAGCAATTCAAAATTGCTCTCAAAAACTTACAAGCCAGCATTTGGACTTGCCACTGTAAATACTCTGCTTGAACTTCCTAGCCTCACCTTTCAAGAATCCTAATTACTACTTCTGACCCTACTACACAACCTCTTTTCTAACTCATCGCCATTTCAACCTTACCTTTCCTTCCTCTCCTCTCTCATCCTTGCTCACTAAACTCTAGCTCCTCTGGTAAATTTGCTTTCATGCTTACTTTTTTCTCACCTGACTGCTAAACCTAAATCCTATGATACTCTTATTATTCTATATCAAATGCTTTAAATAGTACCATTTGACAAATACTCTACACACTACCCACATAAATCATTTCTTCTATCAACCATTCTTCTGCTCTGCATAATGAAACTGTCTTGTAAATATATTGTTCTAACTGCTTTTAATTGTCCATTCAAACGTATTCTTAATTAACCAAAGCATCTTGATAACCTGTAATGCTAAAGATTGTACCGTTTCAATTGTAAACTATGGATTGACTATTCTAGTTATTGTAATATATTTATTTATGGTTGCATATAAATGTGGAGCTTTTCTTCCCAGGCCTCCACAGAAAAAGGACAACACCTCAGTTGGATTATCCCAGTCAGCAAATGTCAAATAAACAAACAAACAAACAAACACATAAATAAATAAATAAATAAACTAAACAAATAAATAAATAAATAAAATCCTATTAAGGAATCAACCCAAAAAGCAACCAGATGAAACAAAACCAATTTCCTAATGGCTTGTCAAGTTTCTCTCTAAAACAATCAAAAGAAAAAAAATCCGGAGCTTAACTAATAAAGAGCTGGGTGAAAACCTTGAAGAAACACATTAAAATAATATATGTTGTTATTGACTTCTGGCTGTTTATCTCCCTTTACTTCCTAAAAAAAATGATCTTCACTTCTTTCCTCTGGTCCACCTCCAACCTCAAGTAATATCTTAGAAGAACCAATATTATACCACTCCCTTTCTATTTTAAAATAATAAAAATCAAAGATTTTCAAAAATTCTCAAAACAGTATTCTGGCTAATTACCCCAAATAAGCTAGTTAATTTCAATCTGTATGACTAAATCTCCTAACACATCTATGTTTGCATTACTAAAAATGTTATACTTGATGAGTGGAAAACAGCAATAGATAAATTTATCCACAAACATCTAAACCCTAAGTAGTCAATAATTGTTGACCATTTTCCATATTAACCCTTGAAATTTTGACAAACGTATGTAGGTATGTGTAACAGAATGCATATAATAGCACTGTATTCTTTCTTAACTTCAGCCTTTTTCTATTCACACAGATGGCATATTTCAGAACGCGAACAAAGAAAATCTAACAGGGTGTCTATTCAAAGACCTTGCAAAGTCTTTGTATTTAGGTCACCTCTATAAGAAAATGTAGTTCAACCCTCCCCCCCTCCCCAAAAAAAAAAGTTCATAGGCCTTGTGCACCTAATACCATCCCTTTATCTGATGCATTGCAGTCTGGCCCTCCTGTTTTAAATGCAGACCCTGTTGACTTCCTTTGTCTATAACAGGTCAAGTAGTGTCTCTGACCTCATATGTGTATTAATGAAATAGCTTTCAATTCTGAAACGTAGCTGAAAACTAGTTGTGGTCTTAATTCCCCTGGTTATTCTGTATTTCACTATTTTAGGCCTGATCTCTCTGGGGATAATGTGACCATAATCCACCATACAGCTATCACTTTTAATAATATCAGCACTGGATCCATTGCCACCTTTAACTGTTCCATTTGATGAGGATTTTCTTTTGGTTGCCTTTCCATTTATCATCTTTCTGGAAATAACAGTTTTTATGCGAGTTTACTGACTTTCTTCTTACTCGTGTTTATTCTCATCCACACCGGATAATTCTGGGGATTTTAATATCAAATCAGATAATTATTCTGTGACCTTTGCCCAGGAATTTCTTTGTACCATTAATGGTTTTAGTTTTTCACATGATGTTAATTCTCCTACACACCATTATGGTCATGGACCTCAGTGCAGATTCAATAAAGCCTACACAGTCTGCTAAAATCGTGCAAGAGGCTCATGATAACGCACTGTTTTGTATTCAGTAAGCAGCTTTGCACAGTGTATAGAGCCGCACAAACATGGTAAACATCATAGCATGCTAATTACAGTATAAGCAGTTGAATATTTTGCTAATTAACCAATCCAAGATGGAGGAGCTATTCAACAAGCTATAAAGCATCAGTGTAGACTCAGTGCTGGTTTTCCCTGTGAATTCCAAAACCTATTGGAATGCAGCCATGGAAAGTAGGCTACACAGAAAGAATGTTATGAGTTGCTGTTACTCCTATACATGTTTATTTGCAGCAGGCCCATATCTTTGCTGCTGCTGCTAATAGACAACTGCCAAGAAGGAGATGGGTTTTTAGACCCTGTTTAACTTTTTATAATCTGCATGAGGTGGAAATTCTAGAGTGCTACAGGGTGGACTGTGTCACACTAAAAGAACTCTGCAACCTCTGTCATCCTCAACCGAGATCAAGAGCAAACCAAGGGGAAGCAAAGTTATGTGTAGCACTAGAATTATAGCTACAGGAACCTTCCAGGAACCCTACAGAGACAAACAGGGGACATGCTGGGGGTGTTACAGTCATCAGTATCCAGGATTCTACATTAATTCTTGAATGCTTTGCTGCAACATGCCAGTGAGTACATATATTTTCCCCATACAGCAGATGTCAGACCCAGAACCATGCAGGAGTTCTGCCCTGTAGCACACTACCCTAAAATCCTGGGTCCTCTAGTCTACACATGTAGAAATCAAAGTGACAACAAGGGAACAGGGAGGGGTGTAAGAAAGAGCTACCACTCTATTACCTGCTAGGTCATGTGTAACACTAAGGGAATCATTTGGAATGTGTGTGCTGTCAATCCAGGCAGTTGCCACAACTCACAAGTCTGGCACAACTGTCAACTGTATGAGCTATTTACTAGGGGGATATCCAACAGGGTAATTTACTGTGGGATGCAGGTTATGCACTAGAACCATGACTGCTTCTGTCCCTCTGAAATGCACACACACCAAATGAAAATGCTATAATGAGGCACTTGCTCAAACAAGAAATACCATTAAACATATCTTTGGACTGCTGAATTCACAGCTCCAGTGCCTAGATACATCCTGGAGTGCAATGCCATACATGTGCTGAAATATTCACAACATTATCCTCAGAACACAGCTTCAGCAGGAACTGCAAGGGGAAGGGGCACACTTCCCAACATCACTGGCAAGTTCAGCATACCCACATGCAGGTGTGGAGCCAGAGTGGGAACCACTAGCCGCTGTGGGTGTAGGCAGACGCAGACTTGCACAATATGTCCTCGCAGTTGTCAAGAGGCAATGGATAGCACAGATGCACAACTTAAGTGGCTAAAACCTTCATTTTACACACATACATACAGCAACATTGATGCCAGGCAATGCTCACAAACTTTACTTACCCATGTAACGGCTGTGTATTGCTAGCATCAGAGTCAACCCTGAAGTAAAACTCTTGCAGCTGCTGGATTTCAAAGGTAAGTCTTGAAACTGGAATAGAAATATAAATGTCTAATAATACAAATGGATAGTATATCCTTGCATACTGTTACTTGGTAATGTAAGTATAAGGTGTATGATGTTTACAGCAATTACATGAAGATGTGACAGCACTGACTTATGTGAATACGTGTTCTCTAACAAGTAATAGACCTTACATCTAAAATGTACAGATTTTCACTGAATGCCCACATTTTCGCCTCATACATTTGAAATGGCAAATCATTAAAGAGTGAAGTTAGAATCACACGCATTTCAGTTTCAGACTTCATATCCCTCAGAATAAACATAAAAATAGTTATATAAAAAAATTAAAATATAAGTAAAAAAAATTTTTTTAAATAAAAAATGATTCATATTGAGTCACCCTAAAAAGAAAAAAATAAGGAATAAGAGTGAAAAAATTGTAAAAGAAACACAAACAAGCTGATTTCAGAAAAGCAATAATTCATGCGGACACCAGTAAATATTTACATACCGGACTGGTTGAGGCCCAGGTTAACAATGACCACTACCAGTACTGTTAGCCAACAGGGTGCTGGCAGAAATTGGGCTACTGCTGGCCAAAGGAGGGGAAGAGGCGGAAGGCATGGCCGAAGGCAGGAAGTGAGGAGAAAGGCTAGGACTGTGGAAGTGAGGGTCGGAACTTTGAATGTTGGCAGTATGACTGGTATAGGGAGAGAGCTAGCCGATATGATGGACAGAAGGAAGGTTGGTATATTGTGTGTGCAAGAGACCAGATGGAAGGGGAGTAAGGCTAGGTGTATCGGATGTGGATTAAAATTGTTTTATCATGGTGTGGATGGGAGGAGAAATGACATAGGAGTTATCCTGAAGGAGCAGTATGCTAAGAGGCTTTTGGAGGTGAAAAGAGTGTCGGATAGAGTGATGTTTATGATGCTGGAAATTGATGGTGTAATGATGAATGTTGTTAGTGCATATGCTCCACAAGTTGGGTGTGCGATGGATGAGAAAGAAACATTTTGGAATGAGTTGGATGAAGTGGTGATGACTGTACCCAAGGGTGAGAGAGTGGTGATTGGAGCAGATTTCAATGGGCATGTTGGTGAAGGGAACAGAGGGGTTGAAGAAGTGATGGGCAGGTATGGTGTTAAACAAAGGAATGCAGAAGGTCAGATGGTAGTGGATTTTGCGAAAAGGATGGACATGGCTGTGGTGAATACATATTTTAACAACAGGGAGGAGCATAGGGTGAAATACAAGAGTGGAGGAAGATGCACACAGGTGGATTATATCTTATGTAGGAGGGCCAGTTTGAAGGAGATTGTAGACTGTAAAGTGGTGGCCGGGGAAAGTGTAGATAGGCAGCATAGGATGGTGGTTTGTAGGATGATGTTGATGATCAAGAAGAGGAAGAGGAGTGTGAGGGCAGCACCAAGGATCAAATGGTGGAAATTGAAAAAGGGAAATTGGGAGGTGGAATTCAGGGATGAGTTAAGATAGGCACTGGGTGGCAATGAAGAGTTACCAAATAGCTGGGTAACCACAGCAGAGCTAGAAAGTGAGATGACTAGAAAGGTGCTTGGTATGACATCTGGACAGTGGAAGGATGACATGGAGACATGGTGGTGGAATGAGGAAGTGCAGGAGAGTACACAGAGAAATAGGTTGGCAAAGAAGAAGTGGGATTGTCAGAGAGATGAAGAAAGTAGACAGGAATATAAGGAGATGAGGTGCATAGCAAAGAAAGAGGTGGTGAAAGCTAAGGATAAGACATATGAAGAGTATGAAAGGTTGGACACTAATGAGGGAGAAAAGGACCTGTACTGATTGGCTAGACAGAGGGACCAAGCTAGGAAAGATGCGAAGCAGGTAAAGGTGATAAAGGATAATGAGGGAAACTTACAAGCGAGGAGAGTGTGTTGAGGAAATGGAAAGAGTACTTTGAGGAATTGATGAATGAAGAGAATGAGAGGGAGAGAAGGCTGGATGATGTGGGGATAGTGAATCATGAAGTACAATGGATTAGCAAGGAGGAAGTAAGGATAGCTATGAAGAAGATAAAGAATGGAAAGGCTGTTGGTCCAGATGCCATACCTGTGGAAGCATGGAGGTGTGCAGGTGAAATGGCAGTGGAGTTTTTAACCAGATTGTTTAATGAAATCTTGGAAAGTGAGAGGATGCCTGAGCATTGAAGAAAAAGTGTTTTGGTACTGATTTTTAAGAATAAGAGTGATGTGCAGAGCTGTAGTAACTGTAGAGGGATTAAACTGATCAGTCACAGCATGAAGTTATGGGAAAGAGTAGTGGAAGCTAGGTTAAGAAGGGACGTGATGATTAGTGATCAGCAGTATGGTTTCATGTCGGGAAAGAGCACTACAGATGCAATGTTTGCTCTGAGAGTGTTGATGAAGAAGTACAGAGAAGGTCAGAAGGAGCTGCATTGTGTTTTTGTAGACTTAGAGAAAGCATATGACAGGGTGCCTTGAGAGGAGTTGTGGTATTGTATGAGGAAGTCGGGAGGGTCAGAGAAGTATGTAAGAGTAGTACAGGATATGTACGAGAGTAGTGCAACAGCGGTGAGGTCTGCGGTGGGATTGATGGATGCGTTTAAGGTGGAGGTGGGATTACATCAAGGATCAGCTCTGAGCCCTTTCTTATTTGCAATGGTGATGGACAGGTTGACAGACGAGATCAGACAGGAGTCCCCGTGGACTATGATGTTTCCAGATGACATTGTTATCTGTAGTGAGAGTAGGGAACAGGTGGAGGAGACCCTGGAGAGATGTAGATATGCTCTAGAGAGAAGAGGAATGAAGGTCAGCAGGACTAAAACAGAATATATGTGTGTGAATGAGAGGGAGGATAGAGGAATGGTGAGGATGTAAGGAGCAGAGGTGGTGAAGGTGGATGAGTTTAAATACTTGGGATGAATAGTTCAGAGTAATGGTGAGTGTGGAAGAGAGGTGAAGAAGAGAGTACAGGCAGGATGGAGTGGCTGGAGAAGAGTGTCAGGAGTGATTTGTGACAGACGAGTACCAGTAAGAGTGAAAGGGAAGGTCTACAAGAGGGTAATGAGACCAGCTATGTTATATGGGTTGGAGACAGTGGCATTGACAAAAAGGCAGGAGTTTGAGCTGGATGTGGCAGAGTTAAAGATGTTAAGATTTGTACTGGTTGTGACAAGGTTGGACAGGATTAGGAATAAGTATATTAGAGGGTCAGCCCATGTTGGAAGGTTTGGAGACAAAGCCAGAGAGGCAAGATTACGTTGGTTTGGACATGTGCTGAGGAGGGATGCTGAGTATATTGGGAAAAATATGCTAAGGATAAAGCTACCAGGTAACAAGAAAAGAGAAAGGCCTAAGAAAAGGTTTATTGATGTGGTGAGAGAGGACATGCAGTTGGTTGGTGTGGCAGAGCAAGATGCAGAGGACAGGAAGAAATGGAAACAGATGATCCACTGTGGCAACCCCTAACGGGAACAGCCGAAAGAAGATGATGGTGATGATGATGACTTTTTAGTTTGAGACAGAGAAAAAAAACACCAATGAAAAGCTTGGTGCTTTTTCTACTGTCTCGCTAATTGCCTTCTTACCATCTGGATATTCTGTGGAAATTTTTACAGTTGAGAGGTATGATATGAGAACTTACATTAACATGATTTTCTTTAATTAAAAAGACTCTTCCAGTCAATCCTGTCATTGTTTATTAAATGTAATCCACCACCTTTTCTCATAAACTCACCAGTTTTAAGATGGATTTAGATAGTCAGAGTCTGAGCCAAAGTAAGGAACAGTTGAGAGGAATGTTAGGAATAAGTACAATAGCCATTTATTTACCTTCCCTACGCAAATTAGACAATTGAGATTTTTTCCAGTTCATCTTCCGTCTGTATGCCACATGTACCATTTCCACTCTTCACTTCCCCCTTTCTGCCACATAAAGAACAGCACAGAACAGGTTTCAGATGTGTCTGATACATTATTGGTTTATATTTAAATAACTTAGTAATAAGTTTCAGAACAATTTTACTAACAGTTTTATGGCCATACAAAAACTACCAGCATTAATAAGGCTCAGATTCCATCAGAAGATGAACATGTTAGTTTTGCACAGACTTGTCTTTCTTGGACAATATGTGTTATTTGACACTCCCACTTTTGGCGGGTATTGACACTACAGCCTTCAGTTAACTATCAGTAAAGTTACCAAGGGACAGAGGTAAGTAAAATATCTGTCTCTCTCTGTTTTTTTTTTTTTTTTACTTTTCAGCTGGAGATGGTGGAAAAAACACCAACAAGAAGCTCTGTGCATTTTACGATTTCTTACTAATTGCCTTCTTAGCATCTAGACATTCTATAAAAATTTGTAAAGTTGAAAGGTATGATACAAGAACATACATTAACATGTATTTTACTTTTAATTAAAAGGACTCTTGCAGACCAAAGTGTCATTGTTTATTACGTGTAATCCACCACCTATATAGGGAAACCCATGTGTGTGTGTGTGTGTGTGTGTGTGTGTGTGTGTGTGTGTGTGTGTGTGTGTGTGTGTGTGTGTGTGTGTGTGTGTGTGTGTGTAGACCGCTAGTAGTACATTTAATCCTGTTCTGTTCCTCTGTGGTTCTGCCACATATTTGGAGGTGTGTTTCTTACCAATGACAAGCTCTGCATTTTTTCCACTGTCTCACGAGAGCGAGACAGAACCATGGTGGGACAGACTCACAAAGGCAATTTCAATAAAAACTTTCTAATAATAAAACCCATTATTCCATCGGCTGTCTATGTTTGTAAGACAACAATGTTTAAACAATTTCACCATTACTGGTCTTTTGTCACACTTTTATTTATGGTTTGGTCCAGTTTTGTTGGTCTAAGAATTTGGGAAGGATGTACCCATTAAAAACCCCTGTAAGAAAGCAGTACAATTTGGAAAACAGGATAAAAAAACAGATATACTAAGCAATAAATCAGATATACATCTTGAGCATCAGACAAAAACGTATGCATCCCTATATCCAAAAGATATAAAACAAGGATATGGCACAGTTATCATCATTTACACAGGGTGTTGTGTGTGGGTATGGGTAGAGGGGTGGGGGCAGAAGGCTGACACAAAAGGTAGTGAGTGCGTGTGAGTCAGAGAAACAAACATTTGGATAAAGTGCCAAATAGTTACTGAGACAGAATGAGCTTTAAGCCTCACGACTGGCCTATGTAACTGTTATATAAGTGTGTGTCTGTATGGGCACTCTAGGTGAAATTTCTGTGTGAGTGTCTGTAAGAACACAGCCAAGCACTGTGGCTGCTCTACATCCTGGTATGTTGTACAGGTGTGAGCCATGCATAGTAGAGGTGACAGTTCATCATCTTCATCCCCCATCCCCCAGAAATAGTTCTGTCAGAAATTGCACTTGTGCATGCATGCCCATGATCAGATGCGCTGCTGCTACCTGAATGCAAATGATGTATACTGAATGAGCTTTCATCAAGAGTACATGCAGGACAATGACCCCATGGCCTGTCATGTTTGGGTGAGGACACCTCAACTACTGACAAAGTAATGGAAGTAATGCCACTATGAGTGCATGACTGGGCAGGGGCACATCGGCTAAGATCAGATGGTGTGGCTGACCTACACCCACATGGTTGCTACCCCCCTCCCAGCAGGCATTCCATAACAGACACTACCTATTTCAATGTGTTATTCATCCAATCCATTGAATCAGCAACCCAGTGAAGGCCATCATGCACGCCAGCCTGTGCCACATCTACAACCCTAAACATTTCCTCAGAGGCACTATTGGAACATGCCTACACCTCCATGATGGCCCTAAACATAAGTTGATTGGAAAGACACACCTGGATCAGGTGGAGGATGGACAACAGGCCTACTCTGAGCACCCCTAATAACCCTCCAGCATGGCACTTTTGATACAGCCGGAGTCAACAGGCACTGAAGTGACAGTAAGCACACTACCCTGATAAATTATCTCACCTTCCACATCTCCAAAATGTGTGGGCTCACAGGAATGGGTTTGTGTGGGCCTTCTGTCTGTACCCAGGGGAATTACAGGGGATGGTTGAATGTCAAACTCAGTGTCAGATTCAAAGTCTGCACCCCACGACTGTGCCTCTGTTTACCCATCACTGTCAGAGTCTGCCGATACTCTGACATCAAGTGGTAAGAGTACTACACTTCCACTGTCAAGATCACCTGTGATAATAAACAACAAACACAGGAAAGAAATTAATATCTACACTACTACAGTTCAATATATGCTAACAAACTAACACTGGTGCCACTATCACATGCAGTACAGCAATAAACACACAGTCTTGACACTCACCTCACACATACAGATAAATGAATATTTCTGTGAAATGCTCATCAGTACTGAAATAAAAATGTTTGGCTTGTGAAGATGACTCCACACTTGCTAGGGAGGATGGTCCTTGAAGAAGTTAATCAAAATGTAAAGGCACCATCACCACAATAGCAATAACACAAGGGAGGACGTTTTTGACCTCTATATGTCTAGTGACAATACATTTAGCTGAAACTTGAATGACAAGTTCACCCCAAGCCCATGTGTACTGAACCAAAATGTGTTGCTAACTGTATCAATCTATAACTAGTTCACCCTCAAAAAAAATATTAAACCAACTTACGTATTGCTTCCAGTATTTTACTATACAATAAATATTTAAAAATTGACACAGGTAAGCCTACCTGGAAGCTCCTCCTGGGACATACTTCTTCTCCCTGAAACAACAGCAACAACATCAATCACACACTGTTATGCACTTTCCACTGAGCTCTCTGGATCCCTGACAGTGGACAGGAACTCTTTGTTTGGTGTCAGTGGTGGATCTGTATCAGTCCCTCTGGTAGCAAACTGTTCATGGGCCACTGCAGTTGTTCTCCTCCAGGCTGACATCATGTCACTGGCCATATGACACACCTGATCACATGTTCTGCTGTATCCCCCAACAGCATTCAGGTCATTCACTATCTGGTTCCATATTTGCATTTGTTCAGACATATCTCCACATCATCTCCCAAGCAGAAAGATACCATGTTACTGAAATGCTTTGATGATGATGTTTTCCCAGTCACAGAAGTGGGTGGTTGCGGGGATTGGGATGCTTGTCTGCCATAGTCCTAGGTGGCATAAAACAAAAAAGCAGGATACTACACATAAATATCACATAAATAAAACTCCTGCTTAGAGATAAAAAATATTATTAGTTTTTTAATATTACCCACTGGAGAAAAACAAACCTTTTCAGTTATACAAATATAAAACAGGGTTATGTGGATGTAACATACCACTGTCACACACAAACCAAGGTTTGATCCAAACAGTAATAATAGCAAAGCAAACCTCTGTAAAAACATTCTGGTTGCGCCAACACAAAAATGGAACTTGGCTCCCCAACCCCAAAACAACAAGGCAAATGGCATTTTTGCACAAAACAAAGGAATAAAACAGCAGTGAATTGTTATAAGTGCTAAAAAACAAACTGTCCCAAAGATATGTGCACAGATTTCCCACAGAACAATCATTTTTTATGCATTTGTCAGTCACCTCTACCTGTGCCCAGCACTCCCCTAACAGTATCTATGGGGCATCCTAAAAGGCTAACACCCCTGTGTCATTGACAATATAACTGAAAAATGCAATCATTCCTTATCAAGATCAGCAGTCTTTGTGTTTTCAGATAAATCCAAAGTAATAGCAATCTTCGATGATAATATCCATATACACAAGTCTCCCCACCCTAAGGTTCTCTAGCTACACAGTTACCTTGTTATGGTGTAGATTCAGGCCTGTCAGTATGGTGAATACGCAAATGAGAATTGCTGAATCTCATATTTCTTGGCTTCATGTATCAGATTTAAACATAGTGCAGGCACTCCCTCAGTGTTTGTTGCTAATAGATTGCAAATGTGAATGATTACTGCTAGACTGAAGGAAAACAAAACAACAATTTACACTGCCTTACCTTCAGTGGGCATGTCAGCCAGGTTAGACTTGCAAAGTGTAGCAGTAATTGTATCAAGGTTTAAAATGTAAGTAATCAGCACACATGCCACAGTTTCTGTTCAGTAATACCCATCCTCCTCCTCTGTATTTGATGAAAGCTGTAAATTATTGACATTTAATATTCTTCCATATTTTTAAGGACAATGATACAAAATGTCTTACATACTGCATGTGTCAGATTACTGTTCAGAAAAAAGAAGAATGAACACCATACAAAGATTAGACAGGCTGCATTTCTGCAAATAATAGTCACACATGTTTGTGCGATCCCTCATTGCACTACTGTTCTAAAATGCTCTAAAATTTACCCATGGGTACATACAGCTCAGAAGTGCACAAGTACTATATGTCTTGTTAATATTGTGGGTGATTTTGAACTTGTCTGTATGCACAATTTTCATTCCTGTTGCAAAGCTATTTCTGTTGGAAAGAGGGATAATACATCCTAATTGTGATTTGTAGGTTCATTGGTGTAAGAGTTCAAATCCAGACTTGGGTAAAAATATTTCATGTGTACTAGCATTTATTTTGCACTGTTGTTTATTTTATAGATTTTTTCATAGAGAAACCCCATTAAGCTTTGCGTGTCACGTTTGCACATCACTTACCATTGCGCAAAACTGGACTAATAGACACAAAGCAAACAGAACACCTGCAGACAGGATGCAGATATTTTTAATTTTAAAAAGGATACATTGTTGCATGTTTTGCTTTTCATTGCACAAACCCACTAAGCAGCATTGTGTGAGAGTTTGGAGCCTTTGCTAGCACATGCAGGTCTAGAAAACCTGCAGACAGGAAGCAGACAGTAGAGAATTTTTAAACAGATTCTATCAAGTATGTTGGGTGCCATACAAACAGACAAAGCAGTATTGCTTGGCAGTTAACACACAGAAGTTAATAATGAATGCAAAACTATCCAACTGTTTTTTAACTACTCCTGTGGCAGCAGGTGTAAGTGTTTGGCTGTAAAACAGATGATCCTTGGCCATAGTATTGCAAATTCTAAATATTTTTACAGGTGTTACATTTTACTTTATATTAAAATTCACATGAAACAAATGATTACGCACTCCTAATCTTATTAAGGATTATACATTCAATTTTAATAAACTCATATTAATTATTGTGTGAGTGAGGGTATACTGACTAATATGTATTTGTACTCCTAAATGTGTTCTCTGGCCTTGGATGGTCTTCATACTTTAATAACAGTAATACACAGGAGGCTGTATAAGCCAGGACCTTGTCAGGTCACACACATACATGGTTAACCCCTCAGTCTGTCATGTGTATTCATATGTCATCACCGTGGAAGCAAATGTGTTGTCCCTCATGCATAAGTTTGAATCCCATAATTGTAAAAAAAAAAATATATTATCAGTGTGCAAAGCTACACAAAAAATGTGTCAGGTCATAAAATATATGTACCCAGTACATGTCTGCAAAGCTATATCATCTATCAATTACAGCAGCAAACAACCCACAAACTAATGCTAAGTGTCAGATTAACCTTCCGTTTTCAAAGAATGCTTTTCTTTCTGTTTGACACTATTGCTCTCCACTTAACATTACGAAAATGCTGTTGGCATCACTGTTCAGGTTTGCACACTGTCAGTAAATGCAATAACAGGAATTGGTGGGAAAAAATTCTTAACTATTGATGTTTTCCCTGGTTGGACATGTCTGGTAGTAGAAGGGAAGGTGCCCAGTTTAGGATGCACAGATGGGATGTTGAGGAGTCTAGAATCTTCACTGGACTCCTTGTAAAGTGGCACACCCTGATGCTCATGCAGGTGGACTATAAGAGCTCCCAGTACAAGACTGAGGTTTGGAATAATATGGCCAAGGCTGTCTCCAGTGCAACTGACATTTCACACACTGGAGAACAGTGTAGGCATTATGTTAATGACCTGAAAAGGTGCAAGAGGTATATACACAACCAGTGGCTGGATGAGTTCAGGACCACTGACATCCCACAGTTGTGTAAGTATAATGATAAAGATAATTTATATTAGATAAGAAGCTGCATATAGGCAAGACTAGTATGCATAATACTCTTACATTGTTCTCTTTTCTTTATTCCACAGCCAATGCAGAGATTATGGTAAATAGAGAGGCTCATGCTGAGCAACTAGAGAGACTGAGGGAAGCAAGAGGTATGCATGCAGCACAACAGAACTATTATTTTAGCTAAATTATTTATTTTCTGTACAGTTGCAGCTAAGTAAGCGTGCGTATCCTAACTGTAAAAGTAAACATGCCTGCTTCAGTCTGTAGCACAAGCCGAATACAGGAGTCAAGTCTAATACTGTAATCAGACATTATGGGTTCACATGCCACAATGAACAAGTATATAGCAAAATCCTTTAAAAATATTACATAATTTAATTTTAACACAAGTTGCTTAAATGCCCTGCTGTTTACTTAATCTATATAAGTGGACCAAGCATATATTCACTATATGCACTATATGCACATTGCAAGGATTACTTTCAACAGTCCTTAATTATAGTTTGTAGTTGCTAACAAGCATATTTCAATGTAAAAGTTGGGATAAAATACTTTATTACTGTGATAATGCATTGTATGTCACATATGATGGTACTAATTTTATCTCTTTTTTTCTCTCACTGCAACCATTATCTCTTTCTTTTTTTTTTCTTTTTTGTCATCAAAATATTTTTATGTCATCCATCTCTGAAAAATCACAAAATGCTTTAAAGCACAAGGAGATAGGCCAAGTCTCATGGCTCAGCCTGCCGTAGCTCCACCGGCTTCTGTACTGACACCAAGCATATCTTGGACCCAACCTGGAAGTACTGCCTCTGCTGCTCCTGCACTGCCTGAACCCTCCACATTAGGTAGCACTACCCTGGCAGCTGGTGCTGTGGTACCCTCTGTGAGTATTGGCAGAGGTAGGGATTTTATCACACACCAGGAGATGATAGGGCTGGTGCATAGGTCGTGCAAAGCACCATTGGTGTATGCCTTATGTTAGATGGAGAGGCTACTCTGAGTCACGGTTTGTAGGAGAGGACATCAAGCACTCCAACAGCCAGCAGAATAAGGGAACAGTGATGACAGTCCTAGGGGTGAAGACTAGATTCTTACTGTCCCCATGCTTGATGGGCATGGGCATCTGTTATCCATCCCTAACCCCAATCATGTTGTCCTTTGACCTGTCATGTCCCTCACTGTCCCTGTGTGTTGTCTTGTTTTTCCTGTTTGTTTGCATCTGCTTCCTTATCTATCCTACTTACCTGACTCAGAAATACCTATGTCCCTTACCCAACATTCCTCTGTAACTGAAGTTAAACAAAAATATTAACCCATACATAGCTCTCCACTTTGCACATATCTTCTTGACACACTCAATTTGGTCTAATTGGCTATGCAACATGATTGCATTGTTGTCATCCCTCTTTGTTAAGGTAACAGTCCAAATTCAGCTAATGTTCTGTACATATTTTCATGTTACACTGTTGAAAAAGTGGATAGCTATGGTTCTTTCCTACATCCCTCCTACACATTTCTATATTGCTTTCAATTTGTTCTTCCCTGCTTGCTCCAATTTCATCATTTTAACACCTTTAATATGGTCAAAAAATAGAATCACACACAACACACATATGTCAAAAAATGCAGTGTAGCCCCTTTCCTTTTTGTGCTGTGTTTGCCTGGAGTTTGGCATCAAGCACCAATGCCAAGTGACAGTGAGCAGCTCTTCAGTAGTGCGGTTGCCTCCATGCATTGCTGCTTAAACTTGCTGCCCTGAGGTAATACGCAGTGAATGTAGTATAAAGAATTATTTAATTGCATTATCACTACATATTTAAAAGTATTAGATACACCTGGATTAGAACCCTATATCATCTGGGCTCCAAAAGAAATGTGGCATTGCATTTACACCTGCTGCCTTAAAACCATCTAAAATGCAGGTGTGTTTCTTACATAAAGTACTGAGAACACTCATAATTTTAGCAATGGGGCTCACATTTGCTCACCTTTCAGCTATGTGCAAACAGGGATAGCAGTAGAAATGCGTATCCTGTATGTGCAAAGACTTTGCAATCAATTGTGTAAACCAGTTGCTTGGCGGTGTACTCTGGAAAGTGCATAATAGCATGTATTACTTATGTTTGCTGTCCATTCAGTCTTCATTCCATGAAAGTACATGTAAAATCACAAACAGAGGGAAGATACTTTTTAAGAAAAGAACACATATTTACACTGTAGCATTCTGTTACCACCACCCATGCACTTCAAACCTGGTCTCTCATCACTTGTTCACAAATGTATTAACTATACTACAGAAATAAAGAAAAAAATGCTTTCTTATACACCATGCACATCTTTATACTGACAATACACATTCAGATTTTCTAAAACCTGTAGTAATGTGGACATCTTTTTACATATAGTTTACAAATTTGTATATATATTTGTAAGGTATACCTACACATTAGAAACACAACAGCCAATGCTACACTTTGTACACTCATTAATCTGGTAACTTGCAGATCTTTAATATTTTGGCAGTTTATACATGGCTAGCTGTCCATTTCAAATAACAGAACATGCACCAAGTAGAAACATTTGATTTTATTCAAAACTAACAAAGCTTTTTGTTATTTGTCTGCTTGTTATAACCAATGTAGTTTACTACAGTCAGTTTGTGCATTGATTGTTGCTATCCATTTCAGATAGGCCTCCAATCATCTTCTCTCAAACATCCACTGATAAATTGTCTTGCAGGCTTAAAAAAGTAAGGATTATGCTATGGTCCTTTCATTAAGTACTGAAGTCTCTAGTCAATGTACTGTGGTAGGAGTTCCAACCTCACTGCAGTCAACTGATGTATGTCTGTCTAGTTAAGAAAAGCATAGCTATGTATTTTGCAGTCATCACTATAACCCCATAGAGTACCAATATTTTGGCAGTTGTACATGCCTACACATCCATTTCATTTAGGTCTCCCAACGTCTCTCAAAAACATCCAATGATGATGTCATCCACTATAATTTATCCTCCAGCCATTTAAAAGTCAGGCTTGTGCCATGGCATTTATGTTAAATATTGAGTTCTCTAGTCAGTGTATATATTTAGGTAGGGGTTTTAATCTCACTGTAGTCAACTGGTGTGTGTGTGTGTGTGTGTGTGTGTGTGTGTGTGTGTGTGTGTGTGTGTGTGTGTGTGTGTGTGTGTGTGTGTGTGTGTGTGTGTGTGTAGTTAAAAAAACATAACTGTGTATTCTGTAGTCATCACTGTAATCCCATGAAGTTCCAATATTTTGGCAGTTTATACATGCCTATACATCTATTTCATTCAGACCTCCAATATCTTTTCTCAAACATCCATTGATGATGCCATCCACTATAAATTATCCTGAAGCAGTGTAAAAGATAGACCTGTGCTGTTGTGCTTGCATTAAATAGTGAGTTCTCTAGTCTATGTACCTCACTTAGATAGTGCCTCTAATCTCACTGCTGTCAACTGGTGTGTGTGTGTGTGTGTGTGTGTGTGTGTGTGTGTGTGTGTGTGTGTGTGTGTGTGTGTGTGTGTGTGTGTGTGTGTGTGTGTGCGTGTGTGTGTGTGTGCGTGTGTGTGTTGTGTGTGTGTGTGTGTGTGTGTGTGTGTGTGTGTGAGAGAGAGAGAGAGAGTGAGTGTGTATGTCTAATCAAAAGAGCATAGCTGTGTATCCTACAGTCATCACTATAATCCAGTAGCAGTATTTTGACAGTTGTACATACCTACACATCCATTTCATTCATGCCTCCCAACATCTTCTTTAAAACATTCAGTGCTGATGTCATCCTCTATAAATTGTCCTGCAGTATTCCAAAAATCCAACTTGTGCTGTTGCACTTGTGTTAAATACTGAGTTCTGTAGTTGATGCATTTAGGTAGCATTCTAATCTCATGGCAGTTGACTGGGGTCCGTGCTTCTCTCTAATCAGAAGAGCATAACTGTGTATCCTTGGGTCATTAAAGCAATCCCATAGAATGCTGATTTTTGAAAGTTGCACATACCTACACATCCATTTAATGCAGGCTTTGCAACATCAGTTCTCAAATATTCATTGGTGATGTCATCCACTATAAGTTGTCCTGCACCATTGTAAAACTCAGACTTGTTCTGTGACACTTGTGTTAACTGCTATGCTGTGTGAATAAGTAGATAGGGTTTATATTCTTATTGCGATAAATTGGTATGCCTGTGTGTGTATTCTCTTGGTTGACATTTGAGAGAGCATTTTACACCAGCATGTCAGAAAGTGCTATTACCACCTTCTTCTTACCAGACAATGCTGATGTCATCAGCTATAAAGTGTTGTTGGACACTGTAAAAGCCAGACTTCTGACTGGCACTTGCTTTAAATATTGCATTTTCTAGTTTGTGTACTTATTTAGCTGGAGGTTTTGTTCTCACTGTGGTCAGTTGGTATGTGTATGTGTGTTCACTTGGTTGACATTTGACAGACCATTTTATACTAGCATGTGGGACACTGTTATCACCATCTTTTTCTTTCTGGACACTACTAATGTCATCAGCTATAAAGTGTTGTCAGACAGTATAAAGAACAAACTTGTGCTGTGGCACTTCTGTTAAGTACTGTGCTCTTTAAGCAAGTAGGTAGGGGTTCTAATCTCATTATAGTCAGCCGTGTGTGTAGTCAACAATCAGTATGGTGACAAATTTAGAATGATATATGGGTTCACAGCTATGTCAGACCCTATTCCGAACATCTCATTGCAGCATGCAGTGATGATGTCATCCTGTAACATGCACTCTGGCAGTATTCAAGACAGACCTATGCTGTGGCAATAACATTAACTACTGTCTGTGCAAACTAATTTGCCTATATATATTGGGGTTCTAATCTGACAGCAGGTGACTTGCATGTCTGTGCATACAGTTTTCACTTTTTAGACAACTTTAAACAGGGATATGACTCCACATCCATGGGCTACACTTCTCCCAACATGTTCTTTTCAGCATACGATGATGCTATCTTACTCCATAAAGTGCAATGTGACAGTGTTACAGTCGGATATTTGTGGTGTTACTATTGTGACATTGCATGGCATTCATATTCTACACCTACACATGTGTAGTGTTCAAATCAGGCCCAGTCTACTGCTGTGTGTGGGGGAGGGTGGTGGTACATTATGGGCATTGTATGATCTTTGGAATCTTTCTTCATTGCACTACCACTTGGAAAACTTTTCATGTAGTCCCATGCATCCACCATACTCTTTTTTTCCACTGGCCACATAATATCCTTCATGCAGAGAAGTGGAGGAAGTCCTCTTGTGAAATATGCATACACACAGCATGAAGCAGACTCCTTCCATAAGCCTCTGCAAGCCATATCAGGACCACTACATATGTGATTGCTAATTCTGTCATGGTGTGATGCACCTGTCCCATATGGACAGTGGCAGGATGTAATGCAATCAAACAAGTATGTACATGCGCTCAATAGGCTTACTATCTTCCAAAATATAGATATAGGGATTTTTACAGGGTATAGTAATGACTAGAATTTCATGTGATGTTGGCCATTAGCTTAATAAAGTCATATGACACTATGAAAGGTTGACATGTCAATGTTGCTGTCAATGATGTGCTGCATTGAGGTATGGATGTACAGTATGGCTACAAATGGGTCTTACAATCTGTGATGTGAGTTAGTGTATTTATGGCCATTGATGCTATTGCATTACATGATCCTTCTATAACAGTGGTTGTAGCATGCCTCCTGGGAACTGTTGACATGGTATGATACACTTGTGATGTATATTGGTGGCATATTAGGACATGTGTTTTTGTAGTGATGCAGATCAACCTTGTACATGGTTCACACTCACCCATCACAGTGACACTTGAAGTACGGTACAGGTGTGCATATGTCTACATACCATCATTAACTGTACTGTGATTGACATCAATATCAATTCATATTGATTACATGGTCACATAAGTCTTAGCTCATACACATGGTTGCTTTGATGTGATATACACAACCAGTATAATACATAGGTGCATAGGTTCATAGGTTCATAGTTTCATACTAGGCTATCTGCCCAAGGGCATTTATAAGCCTAGCCCATAGTTATGTGGCTTTCGCCACCCTTTTAGTTTGAAGAAAACTATGCCTATTATTTTGCTGTGCCTCTGTCAAGCAGTGACACTGAAGTAATCCCTGGGGTATATCTGCTATCTCCCATCCATTGGTCAAGATTCCTCTTGAACAAGGCCAGCAAGGTGCTCTGCCTCACATGTACCGGGATTTTGTTCCACAGCATAGGGAGTCTCTGGGTGATGAATCTGTCCCTCCAGCACATTCTATTAATAACCATGTCAAGGTTTAAGTCTCCCACCCTTGTGGTTTTGAGGGATATAGATTTTTTGAGGTGAAGCATATTCATCAAATCTGGGTTTGACATGGCCTTATATGTCAGGCACAGGTCACCTCTGAGCAAGCGGTATGCGACTGGATAGAGCTGGAGTTCTTTCAGTTGAGCAGCATAAGACATATTTTTGAGACCCTTTATCCTTTTGGTGAGGAACTTTTGGGGCCTTTCCAGCTGCTGCAGGTGTCGGGTCAGATACATTCCGAATGGGGCATTGTACTCAATCATAGGTCTAATGAGTGATGAGTACAGGGGGACGATGACCTCCCTAGATCTAGATGTGAATCCCTTCATGATCAGGTGGGCAATGTAGAAAGTTTTCCTAACTACTTTGGCAACATGAGTGTCAAACGAAAGGTTACTGTCAACCTGGGTCCCCAGATCCCTGATGACTTCTTCTGTGCTCAGTGGATTTCCACCTATATGGTAGCTAGGGGTAACCTTGTTTTTCACGAAGGGTATGACTATGCATTTCTTGGCGTTTAACTTTAGGCCATGGCTCTGGCACCAGTTATCCGTTTCTGTGAGGCCCTTCTGAAGGATATCTGTGTCAGATGTGTTTTCGACTATGGCACCCAGTTTGCAGTCATCTGCAAACTTTGTCAGCCATAACCCTCTTGTGTTTGCTTGTACTTCAGAAAAGTAGATGCAGAACAAGAGTGGTCCCAGGACTGAGCCCTGTGGGACACCACTTGTGACAGGCTTTGAGTCTGACATGGCGCCAGCAACTCTGACCCTGTGGGTTCTGTCACTTAACCAGTTTGCAACCTATCTTGTGATGTATGGGTTTACATTCAAGCTGATGAGTTTTTCGATGATACCTAAGTGGGGTATTTAGTCGAAAGCCTTTGCTAGGTCGAGGTAGGCTGTATGGACTGCCTTGCCCTCATCAATGGCCTTGATAACTGTTTTGAAAAAGTCAACCAAGTTTAATTGGATCCAAAGTCTGCAAGTTCCCTATGTCTTTATTTATGAGTTCCATTATGATCCTCTCCATGGCTTTGCAGATAAGGCTTGTCAAGCTAATGGGATGGTAATTTCCAGGGTCAGTGGAGGCACCGCCCTTGTGAAGTGGGACCACAGTCGCCGTGCGCCACTCCTTGGGTACGTATCCTGAGGTGAGGCTAAGATTAAACAGCTGTCCTAACTGCGGGTTTAATTCCTCATTGAGTTCGTGGAGCACACAGCCGGGGACACCATCCGGTCCCATGGATGCTGTGTTTTTGCCTTGGAGAGCAGTTCTCACTTGGGCTTGGAGATGTCTGGGGGCTACAATCCTCTGGTATAGATATCTCTCCTTTTGGGGAGAAGTTTGCACTGAACCTGTCAGCCAGTATGTTGGCAATGTGTGTAAGTTCAGTAATCTTCACATCATTTTGAACTAATTCTGAGCATATCTGGGAGTTTCCTCCTAGGTTTCTAACATAGCTAAAGAAGGTCTTATGATTGTCTTTTGAGTCTTGGCGATTTTTCTCTCAAAATTTGCCTTGGATGATTTTATGAGAGCTCTTAGTTTTTTTACTTATAATGATCAAAGGTGTCTTACCTTTCAAGGATTTTGCTCTATCTTGTAGTAGCTTCCTCCTTTTGTTGTAGAGCTTGTTTATGGCTGGGGTCCACCAGACTGGACGCTTGCCTTTGGTACAAAGAGTCTTAGTTTTGTTTGGGATTGCCTGATCCATGCAGTCCTGTAGGTGCTGGTAGAAGGCATTTGTAAGTGATTCGGCGGTTTGAGTAATGTTTACCATTGGCTCAGGGGCCTTAAAGGAGACCACACTAGTTTTTAGAAGTGTGAAGTCGGCTTTTGAGAAGTTTTTCACTGTGGTCTTTTTATTTCAGGTGGGGCGGGATGAGGACCTCCAGCGAGATTAGTTTATGATCTGATCTCACCAGTGAGGGGTATACTTCTGGTGTTGAACATTGTGATCCCATGTTCGTGATGATGAGATCAAGTATATTTTCTCCTCTTGTGGGGATGGTGACTAGTTGTTCCATGGCATTTGAGTTTATGAACTCCAGGAACCTTTGGGCTAGAGTGTTTGGGCTTGAGTAGTGTTCCCAGTCTATATTAGGGTAGTTGAAATCACCTAGTATGATGGTGTTTGGAGATACATTTATCCCCTCCAGTGTTTTCAGGAAGGCCATGTGAGGTTCCTGAGTTTGAGAGGGTGGCCTGTAACATGCTACAAATTGCAGAGCAGTCTTGCCTATGGTTAATTGTACCTGGATGGTCTCCGATGCATCATGCATTGCCACCAACCTTGAGGTGTGTGTGTCCTTTATGAATATGGACACCCCCCTACTTTCTTGGTGTTGTCCGGATTTTGGGGCCGGAACGCATGATATGAGGTGAAATCTGATAGTGCTGGGGTGCTCTCAGGAGCCTTGATCCAGGTTTCTGTCACAGCACAGACATCGATGTTCTCCATACTGAGAAGGGCCTCGAGTGCGTGCATCTTGAGATTGAGACTTCTGGCATTGAGCAGCATTACCCTTAGTTTTTTTCCTTTTTTGTGTTCTAGGGTGGTAGGTTTAGAATTTGAGTCTTGCCTAAAAAAGGCACTATGGGGGTGGTAAGAGCCTTTGCCAATATCCGGAAGCCCAGGGGTGACAGGTGCAAGCCGTCCCTTGTGAAGCAGTGTGGCTTGTCCAGCATGTCATCCCAGGCAGACAGACATTGGATCCCCTTTGAATGACACCAAAATTTAAGCCAATTATTAAAGCTGATCATCTTATCACTGTATTGTGGCATCATTCTAGGTGAAGGTAGGATACTGCTCAAGGTCAGGGTCATACCTGCCTGGGCTACATAATCAGAGAGCTCCTCAATGTCTCTTTTCATGTAGTCCAAGGAGGTACATCTCAGGTCGTTGACACCAGCATGGACAATGACTGAGTCGTACTTGTACCTGCTGTTGAGAGACCTGAGTGCTTGCGTTATGTGGCAGATTCAAGCGCCCGACAGGCAGCTTACTGTGACCTTCTCCTTACTCAGTCTGGTGAGCGGGACGTCAGTGTGCCTGACTATGGAGACATGTTTTGAAGCAATTGCAATCTTGTGGAATTCATTGTTTGTGCAGTTGTGTTTTTCCCCCCAGGGATTATTGAGGTGGTCAGCAGCACCACTGTGTGACTATTAGCATTTGTGTCAAGAAATTCTCTGCATGAGCTGCAAACATCTGCTCTCTAGTGTGTCCTGATATGACATTAAGGCTTCTCAAATACAGCTTGCCCATGAAGCACATACAGGCATATGTTATGCAAGTGATAAAAGTATGTGACATTGGTACAGTTGTATGTCTGTGTGCTTAGCAACAGTGTGTGAAATGTGATGAATGACTAAGGCTGTATGGAAGTCTTGTCACAAATCATTTGAAATGTAAAGTGGAATACACCACTAAGCACAGGTCTGTGTGTGGATGTCAGCAGACATACCCACCCAAAGGACATAGACAATCTAGTAGCTGACAGTTTGTCTCACATGCTATCACCCTGTTGCCACTGGTCATCAGCTGAAGTATATATGCAGACATTACTCAGTTATTATTCTCAGCAGGACAGCATATCTGTGTGCTGTCTATGGCTAATAACACAGAATCAATGGACCCTGACAACATCACAGATAGCCTATAGTGTGACTTAAAACCCAGCCTACAAAATGCAGTTGGATTCATACAGCAACACAGCCTGAAGATAATTTATGTTCCCATAGAAGGGTGTACAGCAACATGCATCCTTCTGACTTGGGGAGACTATCACCTAATGCATGGAGTTATACACCCATCCTGAATGTCCTCATCTTTGACATAGGCCAAGGAGCCATCACAAACCTTCTCTAAAAGGACACAGGTAATATTCTGACTGTATACTAAAACCATATCTGATTTGTTCAGACTTCATCATGTCTGTTACATCTGTTCACTGTTTTCAAGAGGGTTAACAAGGGCATGCATGATGACAGCACTATCATTCTGTGTAACTTGACCTGGGACAAGGTATTTGATACAAATCAACAGTCAAGTATTACAGAGAAACTGTCACTTGTGGCCATAAACACCTATGTCACCAAGTGGGTAGACAACTGGAACACATACGTGAGAGAGAAACATGTTGCAGTGTGTGAAGTCACCTCTATTTAGAGCTGATTGACCAGGTATGTACTTCCGGGCTCTGTGGTAGGTCCTTTCCAATCCATTATTTAAGTGTCAGACATCAAAACTGACTTACACATACTTTCTCTAGCCAGCTTTGTGGAAGACTGCAAATTGTGGACAATCATTGAATCAAAGTGTGGTATTGGTATAATACATACAGTATCAACACACACAATGGATTGATGCCAAAGCCATGCGGACATGGTAGATGAAGGAAACTCATGGGGGATTAGTTCCATTATGAATGCAGATACACAAGATAATTATAATGTGGACAACACACCCCTATGAGTAGATCAAGTGGTATGCACACCCATCAACTAGGCAGAAGTGCTTGTTATTTCTAATACAGGTGAAACAGTGTCCTTCCAAACACTTCCAGCAAATGTTACATTTTGAGGGAGGTGTGCTTGATTCCCCTCAGAGAGTACTGAAAAATCATAATAGTGTACAAGTGTTTTCTTGTAGAACCATCTGTGATCACTCACAATCAAATATTTTATGTAGAAGACATGGGATTACTGGTGGTATTTTTCTGATATTGTCCCTGATTGTGTGTGAGTCTGAATACTATTGTCTATGACCCCATTACCATGTATCTCACTTGGTTGAGACCTATGCTGACAATACAATCATATTCAGGCAATACATTTTGCAAGGCTTCACAGTATGCAGACAATCTCTAGTGTATATGTCATCCCTGATATATGTCCTGTCCAGTGTTCATGTCAGAATTCTTATATCACAAAATATCCACTTCACTGACATGTCACCGTACGTGGCAGTTACATAATATACAATAACTGTGCAGTCTACACTGTATCATGTCAATATGTGATTACTGTTCATGCTGCAACTGTTTTCATTGACATGCCCTTATTTTGCTGTACATTATTGTGTTTCTCCTGTCCTCTTCCCCTGTGTTCATTCCTGCAATTTGTCTGTGTGTCCCTTTTCAATATACATACTTCCCCGACTATTTATTTATAATGCAGTCTATGTATGCTTACTGATCACTTAGACAACTTTTATTCAGTATGCCTGACACAAGTTTACACACTACTCTGCACTGTATATGATTTCATGTAATGTGTTGGAACTATATAAAATGTTTTATTAAAAGCCTGGCAGTCATTGTGGCTTTCCGCACAATCCTGCAGGCCCAGTTTGCCTGTAGGTAAATAGGTATACATGTTTGCAGGTGTTTGTGTTATTTTACACGGTTTCCTGGCCAGTATCACTGTTGCTAGCCAAGAATCTGTTCTTGTTTACATTTAAACGCAGTGCAGGCATGCATATATAATTAACGCTGCTGCTAACCACTTAAACAAGTGAACTCTTTGTCAGCTTCATACTAAGCCTACATGGAGTTTATTGAATCTCCAGGTATGTTTTTACACTTGGTCTTCATGTCATCGATATCATTATTGCTCCATTGACCTGGTCTGATCATTACACAGTGAAGTTTTCTGTTACTTAGACCATTCAATACTCCACTGAATTTTAGCTTGTTTTTTTTTTTTTGTAGGAACCTTCATATAATTTCATCGGAGAGTTTCACTAATGTACTTTCATCTTTTCCATTCACCTTTCTAATGATCATGATGATTAAGTACATACTTATAATTGCTTGTTAATTCATGCTTTAGATCAGACTGTTTCAGTACATTCCCAGCTTGTCATACTTGTTCCTGGTGAACTATGATTTAACTGTTCCTTGCAATCTTTAAGACAGACCACTGGTAAGTTGTAGTGAAGGTGGGAATGTATTGGAACTTTATAAAATAAATTTGCTTTATAAAACATTGTTATTTTTCAGACATTTCTCCTAGAAATGTACTTACGTATCTATACAAATTGCTGACATTACCCGCCATCCTACTGCTTTATTGTGAGTAGTTTATCAGCTCTGAAATTTGCATTGCCATGACACCAGGAGGTCACTTTCCTCTAAGGAATGACATTTGGTTTTCACTATAATCTGCCAAAATCACTTGCATTAGATCTGCTATCCCTTTACCATGCTTTGCATGTCCCACAGTTAGTCTGCAGGAGAAAGGCTTTCATTACATTTGAAAAGAGTTTGTCATTCCCAACATAGATGAGCTGTAATACCTATATTTCCATCTTGCATAACTCCACCTGTTTGTTGGACCTTTGCCCATCAAGGTTTGTGGAGGCTTTCCTAATGTTAATTGGTCCACTAATGTATGAGTTCATCACCAAAGC
Organism: Protopterus annectens; assembly: GCF_019279795.1. NCBI lineage: Eukaryota > Metazoa > Chordata > Ceratodontiformes > Protopteridae > Protopterus > Protopterus annectens. The sequence goes on along the minus strand of NC_056731.1, from coordinate 1,053,931,841 downwards.
TCTTAGGTGTGGAGTATTTCCCATGTTTTTTTAACAAAGGCTCTCATTACCCTAATCATTGAAAAGGTAGGATTGGATTCTGATGACCTTGGTAACTATTGTCCTCTTTCCAATCTTCCCTTTTTCGAGAAAAATATATTGAGAAACTGGTTTACTTGCAGTTGGAGAGTCATTTGAGTAATCATGGCATATTATACCCATTCAGGTCAGGTTTTAGGGATTGACACAGTAGAGAGACTGATTTTACTGGTGTTTTTAATGACATCCTAATTGAAAGACATGATTAATAGCATTGCTGTTCAGTTCAGCATTGGATTTAGGGGACCCTTCTATTTTTCTGGCCTGATGGGAGCATTGCTATGGTATTTCTGGGCTTACTCTTGAATGGCTGCTTCTTATTTAATATTTCATACCCAAAGTGTGATCAGAGGGGTTAAACCCTGCTCCTTTACTCACTTTCTTACTTATGGGGTACCACTGGGCTCAGTTCATGTCCCTTATTATTCACAATCCACATATTGCCTCTAGGTGACATTATTTGTACAACAGACTTCCAGTATCATTGCTATACTGATGATCTACACTTCTACCTTTCATTCTCTCAGCATTCACTGCCCACCCTTACATCACCCTAATGCATTTCAAACTCATTTATGCCTGGATGGTCAGTAATAGGCTTAAACTCAGTATTCAAAGATAATAGTTTTGTTGGTTCATGCTACATTGAGAGGACTGTTTTTTGTCACAAAGACACATTTATCTTTATGTCTAATGTGTGCGATGTTGGTGTAATACCTGATGATAGACTAACACTTAAAAAACAGAATTTTGCTGTTGCAAAGTCTTCTTGATTCCATCTGTAAAATATCACCCTTATCGAGCAAATCATTTCTACCACAAATCTCTCAGCTGTCATTTTTGGTTAGATGTCTTCATTCCTTGAGTACTGTAATGTCCTTTATACTGGATTTCCTGTTTCAGAGCTTACACATCCCCAGCTGCTGACATGCTGCAGCCTATCTACTGACAGGAGTCCCAATATATTGCTGATTTATTCCAATTTTGGTGGATGTTTACTGGACCCCTGTCGAGTAACAGATTTTTAAAATGTATATAATGGCATCTCTTGCATTTTAAAATACAGGTCCTCCTTATTTGTGAGATTCAAAGCATGCCTACTACGCATGTCAGACACTGCACTGAAGCTCAAAGGATTTCCATGTGGTCCTCTGATACAATCTTGAATCATCTATCTGTCTGTTATACATTCAGCTGTCAGGATCTATTCTTGTGAAATCTTCTCCCGAGAAGGCTCTTTAATGCTCCTGCTTTAGCTGGTTTCAAAAATGTTTAAAATCCCATCTGTCTGATCTTCTTTATAACTAATTTTATTCTTTTCTGTATATTATGTCATTTCATTGTATTACATATTTTCGCCCTCCTACACCACCACAACCCCTCCTAATTATGTATAATAACACCAATATTGCATAATGCCTGGGAAAGGGATTTATAAATCATAAACCTGTTGACCACCTGTTTGGACTGAACAATTGCACAAATGTCCGTCACTCAGATATCTATCTATATCTATATCTATATATATATTTATATATATATATATATATATATATATATGTATATATATATATATATATATATATATATATATATATATATATTTATATATATATCTATATCTATCTATATATATATATATATATATATATATATATATATATATATATATATTTATATATATATATATATATATATATATATATATATATATGCATATGTATCTCTCTCTCTCTCTATATATACATATATATATATATATATATGTATATATATATATATATATATATATAGATAGATAGATATATATATATATATATATATAGATAGATAGATATATACAGATATATATGTGTGTGTGTGTGCATAAATATATACATATGTACATATATGTGTGTGCATAGATTGGTCTATATAAGATCATCAAAATGGCTCATTATCGAATGCCATAACGTCGAACTGCAAAACACGAACCCTAACAATATCGAAACCTCAAAACAGCAAATTTTTTCCCAGGGAAAAAATTTGCTGTTCCAAGAAACACATACACACTACAAGCACACTAAAAAGCAGCAATCCACACACATACATTAAAAAGTTACATCTAACCCTACACTAGACTGCACATAAATTACTATCTATCCACTTACCTTAATCCAGACCTAAACCCTAAGGTCTGTCACTATTGCACACTCACCTCACCCACACCCTAACTCATTTAACCTGCCCCTAACCACAAATTCTCACTATCACACACTCACCTCACCCGTGCCCTAACCCTAACTCACTTAACCCACCCCTAACCCCAAATTCTGTCACAATCGCACACTTACCTGACCCGCACCCTAACCCCAACTCACCCAACCCACACCCTAACCCAAACATCCGCACAATCACACACATACCTTAACACAACCCGTAACTTTCCACCACATCACTGAAAACAGCAAAGCCACAACAACGGCCAACCAAATTCTTTCCTTAGGAAAGAATTTGGTTTTGTGCAGCTTTGCTGTTTTCAGCATTCGTGATATTGGGTTTGATATTAGATCATTCGAAATTCTGCCGTTTCGATGATCTAATATAGACCCTGCATATCTCTCTCTCTCTCTCTCTCTCTATAGATATATATATATATATGTGTGTGTGTGTGTGTGTGTGTGTGTGTGTGTGTGAGTGTGTGTATGTTTGTGAATGTGTGGGTGTGTGTGTGTGTGTGTAAAAAATGTTATACTCTTGGAGTGTATCTACGTATGCACTGGAGTATGCAATAGGACCCAATGCTTCTTTATGGTAGGGTTATTTAAACTTTCTAAAACAACAGTTTTAAATTTAGCCCAAAAGACAGAGTAATGAGCATTCAAAAATCGTGGCCATCCATGTACATTTACATTCTTTTATGCAGTTCTTTTATGAAATACGTTTTGAGTGTAATATTTCTTGTAAGATGATCAGGTGTGGGAAAGTATTAGACGTCACAGACATTTTATTGGGAAAGATGAATAATAGTATTCAGATGTAAAGTCAGGATTATTGTGGTAAGAGAACAAAAGTTTCAGTGAAATGAGGGGATACAGTATCATGTACGAGATGGAATAAATTAGTCTAGACTTCTTTTTTTTTACTTCTTCCCAATAGTGATCTAAAGAGTATTTTTTAGATCCTTTGTTTATTTTATTGTGAATATGAATGGGATTTGAATGCTCCAGGCTAAATGTTAGTAAATAAAGTTACTAGGTTAGTAATATAAGTGACAGCTTGGAGATGAATGGATTGGAGCTTTATTGAGACCCCATGCTAGTCATGACTATAGGCATTCTCATTGATCATACTGTTATCTGCTCATAATCCGTCACATGTGGAGGGACACAATATTTGCTCAGGAGGTTATTCCAGGTAGGATGGCCTTTTTTGGTTCATGCAGTCTGTCTTGACACCAGCCGTTCATAAAAGTTTGCTACAAATAAATGAATGAAACATATTTTGAAACCAAAAGGAATTATACGGATATAAATAAGTGAATACCATTTCTGAAGTTTTCAAATATAATATGTATATATAAAATATGAAGTACCTTAGTGGCATATGTGTAGATCATATGTCTAAAAGTGAGAAAATGTGATTTTCTGAGAGTTTCTTTCTTTACCCTAACTAGGTCAGTCCAAGATGCAAATCTGGCAAGTGAATAATTCCATGTTGTTTAATGTAGTAAATATCAGAATATCTGAAAAATAGCCATTTGGAAGTATAGTGAAAAATCTTAAAACATATTACCTCATCACTGGAATGCCTAATATTACAAGTTAAGCTTAAAACTGATATCTGAGAAAACCATAGGCTCATAGGTAAGTACTGGGATAGCTGTTCTTGGGGGCCATTTTAAGCATATCCGTTTTCCCTTTTCTGCTTGAATTAGTCTTTTCTATTAGGCTAGTGACTGGCTTTTCCCATCCCATGATTGATATTTCTATATTACCCCTAAAGGGAATAACTGGGATCATACAATAGGTAATTAGAAGGGACATAAACATATCAATAGCTATCTGATCAGTGGTGTAATGACATTGTCATGAATGTTTACTGTGGCAATATGTAGACTGTGATAGTGTCAGTTTTTGAGCACCTAAATATTACACTGGAGACAGATAGCTAGATAAATAGATATGTACGGCTGGGAGGCCAGAAATCTTGCAAATATTGACCGCCTGTTTTAGATAAACTTTTCTTATCACCTGGAATACATTTCAATAGTAAGTAGATGCCTTTTGTGTTTTTTGCTTTTTAATACCTGAAAATTCTGTATACTGAGACACAGCATAAAAGTGAACAACTAATGTGTTTTCTAACAGTAGTACAGCATTTAAAATGCCTTAAAGCTTTCACTATTTATTGTTATTTTATGCTCCATAATATGATGTGAAAAATGTCATTCTGTTCATCTACCCTAATCCTTTAAGCTGACAGCATTGAACCTTGTGCAAAAAAATAGTTTATTTGGTGGCTAGGAATCATACCAATATATTTGTTTGCTGAAGTTGCAGCATTCTGTTTTATATTTATAGTAACATTTATAATTATCAAGCTATCTGATAATGAGAAAAGTTACAACTTTGTCAGTTTTCTGAATCATATACAGTGTTTCACAGGTACCGAAATGTAATTTTTTAAAAATATTTCCATCCATTTATCATCAGATTATATATCTACTTTGATTTTAATTTTTAAGGTATGACATCAAGGGGTTTATCATTGCTATAAGAAGGTTAGAATAAAGTTTCTAGCCGACATTGTTTTAAGGCTTAGGGTCTGTTTCAGTGAATTTAATAAGATGTCTGCAAAGTTTTGGTGCTGATTTACTCTATGACATAAGTGTACCTTTCAACCTCAAAGCCAGAAATATGAACAAAGCTATCAATAAAAGTGGGACAAATGTCCAAAAATGGGTACAATTTTAAATATTGCTGTTACAATCTTAGAAAGTTGATAGAATAACAGATTTTACATTAGCATGAATTTTCTGGATGGTAGGAAGTCTGAAATTCAAATGTCTGACATTATTTTTTAACTTCAATTGTTGCTTCTAATTTGCCAGAAAAACACAATTTTATGAAAAATGAACCAAAAATATGAGGCAAAAATCTGAACATTCTGCCAAAATCTGTACATTTGAGAGGTATGCATCATGATATTGTCTAAAGGATTCAGTTTGCAATTATCATGGTATTCATTGTTGAAAGAAAAGTTCATAATCAAGTCTTATGTAGCAATTGATATTTTTCAGGTAGAATACCATTCTGGTCAAAGAGACTTCTAATGGTGTTTTGCTATGCTGATGACATGATGCCTTTTCTTCAGTAACAAATTGAGGGTCAATCTTCTAAAATGAACTGTTTTAATTCACAGATTGAAAACTGGGTCAGATCAAAACAAAAATTCACTGCCTTGAATGAAGCAGTCAAGTAATAGAATGCATGAAGACTGCCAATAGTATAAGTAATCCAGTACTATACAGTGGTGGTCATCAGTGGAAACTACATCCAATAGAATAAATACAAAAAAATAATATCAGTGTATAATTTGTATTAAATTTATAAAGAATTGGCTATGAACAGATGCAAACTGACTTTAGTAAATACTACTTTTTTGTTTAGCTTATTGACTATAGTTCTAATGGCATCCTTTATATCATGTATAATTATATCAGAGATTGAGAGTGACTCTTGTTAATAGGCAAATTGAGTAGAATAGCATAAATTGAGGAAAGGAGGAGTGCTTCATTAATGTTTAACATCTTGGTAATGGCATTTATTATTCCTTAGATATGACTAGACACAAGTGCCTTGTTAGTCTTTTATTGTTACATGATGTAGAATAACATATTTTTTAAATAATGCTAATAAAATTCTCATATGTAATATCTTATGCATATTTTGACAAACTGAATATAACCTTTTATATGTTATTTCCATACTAGGCAGTTTGCTGTCAGAGAGAATAAAATGAACAAAGGCACGTCGAGGAGGGGACTCAATTGTATATATGTTCTTTTATTATTTGATATAAAGCATTAGCCTAAGTTTGAAGTCTTCAAACCTTTGCAAAGTATGAAGTAAGTCTCAAAAATGCTGAAGTTATACCTGAAGGGATTTTACTGAGGAAGTTAGATAATGGTAATTAGATGTAAAATTAGCATTATTGTTATTTAAACAAAAGCAGTGATTGCAAAATACAGAGAATGTTGATTTTGATGAGTAATTAGTGCAAAAAGTAAATGACTGGCAGATGGAAGTTGATCTGATTGACATTTGTAATTAAGTTCACCAAGCTATTTTTATTAAAAGATTTTATTAAATTATCATTTAAGACACAGGCAAACATACAGTAACAGAAAAGAAAAACTATATTAAAATGTTCCTGTTGCATACTGTGAACATAATACATTTCATAATGTTTCTTTCTTTATAACTACTACCAATCTAACATTACATAATAGTTCCTGCCTTCCCTTAAACCTTACTGCTCATCCTAAACATTATTCTGCATGTATTGCTCCCAGTTTGTGTTTAGTTCTATGTAATTTGTTCCTTCTGCTTTATAAGGAACTTTCGAGTTCCCATTTCTATTTGATAATATTCTGTATTTCAATATTTGATATAGAGCTGATTTAGACATTGTTTTACATCTTCTAGTAATTGTTTTATTGACTGCCAACACAACTAAACATATCAAGTTATTACTGTGACTAGCCAAGCCATACTTTGTGCCCCAGCTCAAAATAATCATTTCGTTAGTTTTCTCAGCCATTTTCTCATGCAATATTTTTGACAGAGTACTCTTTGGGGAATTTTTAAAATCTGAAAACTCATTACACTCTGAGAACACAAGTTCACAGCTACCTCCTTCTTCTCCATCACACCTCCAACATCTACTGTTCAACTGAGGAAAACTTTCTTGGGGTATAAAATATCTATACAAACATTTCCAAACAAAAATCTGAAACCTTCTGGACTTTGTTGCATACTTCAGAGCCATTTGTATGTCCTCTCATTGTTGTCTTGTAACTTGCTTTTCCAGTCTCTCTTGTCAAGTTTTCTCTAACCTTCTCTGATTGATTCTTATAGTTATTGTACAATATTTTATATGTTGTACTAATTAATTTTTTTTTAACAGCAGCTTTTGTTCTAGAGTCAGGTAAAATTATACTAGAGCAGGTCTTTTATTTAGAATTAACCCTATTAATTTCTCTTTGCCTATACTCTGATATCAATCCCTGGTAGGAAAGGCAGCTTCTAGCCTGCTGTCCAAACATCTTCTTCATCTCATCCCACTTCTGTAACTTTTCAGTGACAGTGGAAAGATATGAAGTTCATTTAAAGAGATATGTTCTAGCCTAGAGATGACATCTCATTGTTTTTGCCATAGCTGTCAGCTAAGTCTCAACTAAATGTAGATATAATCATATTTATTAGTATCTGACAGGTTTATTAACACCTCCCCATCCCCCACCCCTTTAGTCCTGGAGAATTCAGATTAGCTGCATTTATGCCTTTGTTTGCATTTGTAATATGAAAGAAGTCTAGGATTTCAACTAGATGATTACATTTGGATTTGGGTGGTTGCTATATCTCTGTAACCCAAATGAGTATATGTCCCACACTTCAAATCAAATTGGTTACATTTTCAAAAGAATGAATTTTAGAGACTGTTAAAGATTTTAAAACACTTGGCACTATGCCTACTAATTTATCTGTTCTGACTTTTCTGCTCATTTAAAAGAATTGTAGAAAAAGCATGGTGCCCTGCCCATTTCTCTAAGTTAGTTCTCAGTGCAGTATGAGAGACCAACAATTATCTAGAAGAAAAGCACTGTTATTCTGACTTTGTGCATTAGTATTTAAATGCTTATTGATTGATCATTTATGTCATGTGTCATGTTAAATTTGGTTTGGACTGCTTGTAAGTGATAATCATAAGTTGCTCTATGGATTTTAATTGGACTATTTTCTATCTCAATATCGGTTGATATTATCATGTTTTAAACTTTCATCCAATGAAGTCTACTCCTCGCCAAATTTTGTCCACTTGTTGGGATGCCTTGTTGTGGAATAATGACTCATTATTTTAATGTTGTGACTTGGGCTACATATATATACATATATATATATATATATATATATATATATATATATATATATATACGCATCAAATCTACTGTTGTTTAAAATGTCATATGCACAAAGTTTAAGAGGAATCACCCCTTATATCTATACTAATTCTGTTCACAGCAAATTGCAAGTTTGCTGTGTTTGTCATGTGGATAATCCTAATATTATTCCTGCCAGTGTGCATCACTATATAACTGCACTTCCTATCATCTCTCATAGGCATTCTTACTGCCTCTGTTTAATCCATTATTTTTGCTCCATGTTAAACTCCCCTGCTGGTGTTGCATCCTCTGCAAATATAAGAATAAATACCTTTCAATATGGAATCCCTTTTTTTAGTTTTCTTAGCTTCTTCCAGCTTCTGTTCTAAATCAATCCTGACTACAGTAATCAATGATTCATCAGGTAAGCTGTTTTGTGACTCGTTTAAATATTCCAGAACTAATTTTCTACAATATATATGAGTTTTTGTAGCTTTAGATATTTTTTTAATGTCACAGGCCTAATTTATTTTTTCTTAACGAAAATATTATTTATTCTTACTTCCCTTTGGTGCTCTACTATTTGATTACTTCAGTCAGTGAATACCCATTTTTCTTCTTCATGGCAGATTCCAATATTGCCCTGGATTTGGAATTCAATAGATCTACGCACCTCCTTTTGCGTCCTCTACTATATTATTGTAACTCTTCTCGAGCTTGTTGTCTGTACTAAGTTTTTTCTCACTAGAAAAAGTACTTGCATCAGCTTGAATCCTGTCCACTTACTAATCTGTAAATGCATCCAACCTCTTATTTAAAACCATAAATCTAACATACATTAGCTGACATATTCTAATTAAAAAAATGAATAGCTAGCACAAATCACATTTCTTTAAATTTCACCAACATGTATCTCTTTATCTATAACAGCTTTGGTCTTTTTACTTCTCTTATGGCTTGTTTTTATTTTTCCCTCTAAAATTGATGCTCAAGTTGTAATGCTTCCATCTTACTTAGATCACAATTGCCAAATACGGTTAGGCGTATTCATTGTTCAGTTGTTAAGTTGAAAGTTATTTGGAAGTAGAACAGCAAGGATCAATTGGAGACTGATTAGACTTACTGATGATAAGTATAATAGAATTATTCCTCACTAGTTGGTTTATCCTAAATCATGGTATTTTTTCCATCCCATAATATGTATTAATATTGTATTGTAAGTCCTAGATACCAGGCAATGGCAATTTCATCTATTTCTTTGCTTAGAATAATCTTTACAATGTTTCTATTCAAAAATGAAAGCATATAAAATAAAAATGAAAACAATATTTAAGGAAATAAATGCTCAGAAGCACCATGTTGACGGAAAATTTGAGGGTGGATAACAAACTGAAATTAACCTCATTTACATATAAAGCACAAAAAACACAAAACAGCCCTTTTCAGTAACTTAAAATGCTGTTCCTAGAAAATTAGTAATAAAACACACAGCGCTCTGCAGCTCCTCAGCATGATTAACCTCACAGTTATGTGCCTTCTCACCTGTCTTACAACCAACAGGGGCTCAGTGAATATAAACTCCCTAATACTCCTCACAAGTTGCAGCCACATTCAACAAAACAAATAAGCAAACCTTAAAAAATCAATGCTGACTTTAAGAGATGCTCAGATTGAAGTGTACCTTAGAGGAGCAAACAGGAAGTCACTAACCACCAGGGAGAAATGGATATTACTTAAAGAACTCCACCAGGAAAAGAAGCTATAAACCAGACAGTCACTCATAGCTCTTCAAAATGGTTTATCTCATAGTTTCATTTTTTTCTACCAGTGCTACTTCCAAGATCCAGGGATCTAATATTGCATGCACACTTAATGAAACTAGCAACAAATATTTTAAACAAATAGTCCCTATAGTTGTAGTCCACAGAGAAACATTACTTGGGTGGTGCAATGAGTTGGGTCTTGTTGGGTTAACCTGATGTTTTAACTGAACCATTATGAGGGATGCATATTGAATTGCTGTTTGTCTGGCCATATCTCTCAGACCAATTTTCTAAGGATCATAAGAAGATCATGAAGGTGATGCTCCCATTAAGGATGAGCGTACACACACACACACACACACACACACACACACACACACACACACACACACACACATACACACACATACACACACACACACACACACACACACACACAAGCATACCATGACATACAGAGAGATAAACATATAGAGAAGTGATTCTAGATATGTATATCTCTCCCTGTGTGTGTGTGTGTGTGTGTGTGTGTGTGTGTGTGTGTGTGTGTGTGTGTGTGTGTGTGTGTGTGTGTGTGTGTGTGTGTGTGTGTGTGTGTGTGTGTGTCTATGCGCGCCCATGCATATATACTTATTTAATGCTTACTCAGCATGAGTTAGGAAATAAGCAGCAAAAAGGGAAAAAGTCCTGTTACTTATGCAGTATATTTAATAGAATGATTGTAAATTCAAAGCAAGTTTTTAATAAATCATTAATTATGTACTTGAAGCTTCCATTTTAAGTAGCTCAGTTTATTATGACCAGCTGCATAATACAATTTATCAGCATCCCACTATTGACCAAAATGTCACATTATGGATCTGTGCTGCACTCCTGCATAGTCTGTTCTGTTTCCATATTAAATGCTGTAATGACAAATAAATAACACCTCATCATACAAGGATAAGTTAGCTATCCAATTGCTTTAAATTTAACTATTACATGTTGGCAAAGTTTTAGTTATAGAGATAACCCAGGGTATTATATTTTTCATGAGTTCAGAACTGTTTGACAAAGGTATCTGAAGAAAATGTCTAGATCTGACCGTGGATTGCTCTGAATTTGGACAAGCACAAAACATAATCTTAAGATATAAGAAGTCTGACTATATATCTTGCAGAAAGCATTATAGCTCAGGTGCTTTTTCCATAATTGACTGTTCCTAGTAAAAAGCTTGTGAAATAATTTATTCGCAAAGATTCATAAAAGTCTGAGGAGCTAGAAATCCAAATTCTGGACAATTATTTCATGAATAAAAATAGTCTTGATTAAGATGTTTTTTTTATGCATGTTTGTCTAAAATTGTAATGTAATTATTTACTTTGTGTCTGTGAATAAGTTGTTGAGAAAAAAATGCAGTTTAGAAGAGCTGTTTCATATGAGGAAATGTATTGCAAGTTTTGTGAGTTTATATTGGCTGCATTCCATCCATTTTCCAGTTACATGACCTGAATTTGAATGTTTTTGTATTATACGCAACAACTACAATATTTAATTCGTAATTCATTTCATGATTATTTTTTTTTTTGTATAGAACTGGTATCACTCATGTCCATTATCTCTTAAATAATTAAACTAAATGTATACAATCGGTACTTTCTATTTATCTATAAAGCTAGAATTAGGTCCTGAAATCTAAGCTGCTTTTAATTTTTTGGAACTTTTGAAAATCCATTTCTGGAAAGCAAATAAATTTGTTAAGTGGAATGACATACGATGATATGATTTTCTGCTGTTAAAAATATATTAGATCCATGTTAACAGAGTAATAAAAAAGTTACATCTCAGAAGCTTGTTTTATATAGATTGGGAAGAACAATATGATTAACTATAATTGACTACAGCAAAGGAACATGTTGGATCGGTTGTTATGACTAAATATGGTTGGAGAAGTAACATTCATAATTTATTATGGCCAATAACTATAGTGATGATAATAAGAGAATCCCTAAATATTGTTAATTAGCATTTGTACGTCTAAAGCCATTCATAGGATTAGAGTGCAAAAATGTTTGAAAGTTTCTTTGAAAAACTGCTTGCTTGTCTATATTTATTTTTAAAGCTACAAAGACTGCAAAATTTAACATTGTTGCCTTACGCGGTTTGTTTCTTTGTAACAGTTTATAGTTTATATGTTATTATTAAGAAACATTGTTATTTTTTCTTGATTGGCAGCTGATAGTTATGCCAACTGAATATTTCATTATATTGATTTATTTAATGAGTTGAACTAATGGTTCCACAGGAAGGGTAAACACAAATGGTGACACTGTGAAACTCAATGTGCATACATATAGATAGACAGACAGACACACACACACACACACACACACACACACACACACACACACACACACACACACACACACACACACACACACACACTCACATGTTTGCAGTATACCACACCATAGGCACATTTTGTTGAGTAGTATACTGCTACAGTTTGAAATCAAGCATTCCATCTGTACACTTCAAGAGACATGAAACATCCACATATTGATGGTTTTTGCTGTGCTTGTATGCAGTAATGTGGGATTTTGCTGCTTAGTGTTAGGATAAGGAAGAGGTAAGGGCATAGATTTAATGTTGTGTTTCTGAGTACTTCTAATATATGTTTCTTCAAGTGCTTATGGGTTAGGGTTAAATAAAGAGACAAAGGGCTATTTTTTGTGTTTTGTATGCATGACTGTGCATGTGTGCAGAGAGTGTGTGTGTGGGGAGGGGTGTGTGACTTTTTTGTGTAGTGGTACAGTTAGGAAAAGCTTTTGGTACTGCAATGTGTATGGCTAGGGTTAGGGGTTACAGTTAGCTTACGAGTAAGGTTATAGGTGATGGTACCCCAAAACTGAGAGGTGGGTTGCACAGGTACAAAACTGTCTGTGGCAGTGGGAGGGGGATATGGCCAACGTAGTTCATGTGCCATCATGATCCCCAAGTGACCTAGGACTTGGCTGTCATCACTGTGTCCAGGCCCCAAAATCAAGCACGGCTACATCCATGTTGGAGGAAACTGACCATGTATCACCTGTGAAAGCACATAAGCATCCTTAAATATATAAATATACCCTTTATCAACACTTGCATTCCAGTAGGTAAAACTCTATAGCAGACTGCCATGGAGGATCTAAACTTAACATGACTTGAGCAGAATGATGATGCAGATGTCATTCTCATGTGCTTGTAATAACAACAAATCCATGCTCGAGTCAGGCAGATAGTACAAATTGCTCACATATTGGTTTACATACCCGCATGTGGCATTGCTAACCAACATGCAATATTCTGCATGCAATTCTACAGCCAGTTCAGGTATCCCAGAGTTAATTTGTGATTAGTCTAGTTCCCCAGATAGAGATCTCAGGAGCTCTTCTTTGTTAGTTGTCTGGTTAACGCTGCCTCTGACAGGATCACCCATTCACTGCCTTTCAGTTCTATGCCAGAGAGGTTGCCCTGCTATGCACATGAGCAATTATGTTGCTGACCCTTCTCTATATCTGTTCATGACTTTTATTTTGGCCACAGACTACACTGACTTGCACTACAAGATCCTGATAGGCATGCTTATGAAGGTATCCATCTGATTTAATGTTTTAAAGCATAGCTGATCATGATCATAAAGGGCCTACAGCAGAATGTCATTCTATGCTTGTGAGGACTTTGTTTTTTGCCTTCTGTCCATGTCAAGCATGTCTACCTCTTATTGTAAAGATATATATGCTTAAACTGGTGGTATGTAATACAAAATGTACCCATACCTCAGCAACACATGACTATGCCCAGTTCCTACCACTCAACTGTGCAAATTTCCCCAGAATGTCCAGATGTTTGCCTCATATTTTCGGTCTGTTACTCATAAAATCTGCCTCTTTCTGGCAAGTCATTAAGGAATCAAGTCACTGAATAATATTAAATAATTACAGACATCTGAGTTTCAGTCATATCCTTCAGGAAATACACACTAATACAAGACCTTTTAGTCTAGCAATTTTCTAAGTTCATAGGAGCAATATTTAAAATCTATCACTATTTTGGGCCCTTGTCCCCCTGCCATTATTTCTGGCTTTGTTCAGATTACTTGCACTAAGATGTTAAGAGATATGGCTCAGTTTTCATATGGCATGTGTTAGGTGTCCCCCATGATGTGACAGAAGAGATGGGAAAGAGTGAGCCTGCAATGTACCGTAAGAATTTAATGCATGGATCGTTATTATACTTGTATTTTATACATAATTGTTAGTACTCTTTCAGAACATTTATTATATCCTATTGCTCACTGCTACAACAGCTTTAGCTATATGGATTATATTCTCCCAATGATATAACAGTCGGTTAGCATCCAAAGTTTCAGGGCACCTTCTTCTACCCAAGCTGTGTAGCAGTTCGAGTTGAGCTGACTAAAAGACAAATATGGGTGGCAAGCAATTCAAAGCTTTACTTTTGCCAAACAGCATGCTCCTCTGAGGCTTTCAAGGATCAGCATTCTGCTTGTACTGCCACTTTTCCTGGCAGATGACTTCCCTTTAGGTAAAAACATTCCATTATAAATGTATTTATTATTAATACATTCCTCGTAAGAAAAGTTATTTTAAAGATAGGAGTTTGTGTTTTATGGTATATCATGAGACTTCATTGTATTTTTAAATGGGGGCACTCTTTTTACCTGTCAGTTTGAAAGTTGCTTACAATAACTTAAAAACATTTTTGTGTAGAAAGTGTTTTAAAGTGCTTTTTACTGTCTTTGTCTGTGAAAAAACATCACTTTTAAAGACTTTTAATTTTCACTGGCATTAGCTGCTTGTTTTCCCTAGGAACAAGGCACAATTTTTTGGCTTGTCAATGGAGCAATCCACCAGACTGATGACTGATCTTTATTCCAAACAAAAACAGAATAAGTTAAATAAACAGATTTTGCCATCACAGCAGGATATCAGTTTGCCTCAGCTGCAGGTGAGTGACTGCTGTGGCTGTTAGTTGTAACGCAGACCACTCATCTTTTACCCCAGCTCACGCTGATGTAACACCTACAGCCAGATCCTCTGCAGCTAGTGAGATCCCTTCAGTGGGTAAGGGAAATTCACTCTTATTGGTCCTGGGAGCGGGAACAACGAAGGCTACCTTGTCCTGCCAGAATGTTGTGCCCATCCCTGCGGAAGCTACTGTTGCCTGTAATAACTCTGTTGGCTCCATTTTTCCTGTCAAAAGAAACAGACAATAAAGCATTTATCTAATCCTGCTCAAATTTTCTTAGGAGTAGTTTGCAGTTCTGGTGCAGGATTTAATTCAAGCTATTGAATCTTCTTGTAAAGTACTTTTTGGTAAAAGAAAGTGGGGTACCTCCTTTCCTGAAAAGATTCAAGATTTTGAATTTGGAGAGGATATTGAAGGGTTTTCTCCTCAGATTTCTGATGCAGACTCAGTTCAGTTTCTGACTCCCCCCTTGTGTGTGTGTGTGTGTGTGGGGGGGGGGGGTTCTCTTTCTCTGAGACTATTTCTAGAATATGCCAATCTTTGCAGTGAGAGAACACTATGTTTTCTCAGTCTCTCATTAAATTCTACAAGCTATTACAGAAGAAATGTCTGAAACCTGCACCCATTCTTCCAATTCAGTCAGCTTTGGGGTAATATGTGTTACTTCCTGCAATTTTTTCTAACATTCAGTCAGCTGCCGCTAAAAAGGCAGCTTGGATGTTTAAAGTTTCTCACTGTTTCATGTTTTTATACAGTTTTCACAACCTTGATCCAGCAGCTACTACATAGTTAATCCTTCTGCTGTTAAATACATATTTAATTCAATCCTACTCTTTCTGATAAGGATGGAAAAATATTAATAAGTATGGGTAAAAATGTATGCTTATGCAACTTTGATTTTCAGAATTTTGAATTGTCAGGTTTATGTTTAAGGTTTGTTCTGACAAATTTTGAAAGTATTGGGAATGTTTTATTTGCAGCTTCTTCTTGTGAGGAAATTTTTGCTTTAAATAATTTAATTTATTCTGTTGTTTAAGTATTACTCATTGTTTGCAGTCTGTGTTTGAATGCTAATAATTCTTCAATGGCTATGCCCCCTGGTAATGTTTTGAGGAGGTGCTCCTGACTACATTCTCAGAACCTTCCAGATGATGTTAAAAATGGGATTTTAAATTCTCCTTTGGATAGAAATGTATTTTTGTTCTTTCTGCTGCAGAGGTGATCAATAAGTGTGATGAAAGGGGTTAAAATGATACAGGCAATCTCTACATTTTTTTAGCTCTCCTTTTTCAAGTTTTACAAGGGGTTCTCTAACTCCTTATCCAGTTTTGGTATTAAACAAAAGAAACATTCTTAACAAAATACAAGTAAGCAGAAATATAAGAAGAACTGTCAAGGGGTTCCAAGAAGAATTATGTAACTTCCAAAACCAAAGAGTATAATAAGTCAGAATGACTATTTAAGAAATTATGTCCAAACCACATACCCACCTTGGCAGACCTTTTTTTTCTTTCAGTGTGTCTCTCTCTTTGGCAATATATAGTTGCAGACACATGGTTTCTGATGACCATTCATCAAGGTTACATGTAGCAGTGAAAGGAAATTCCTCCTTTACAAGGGGTAATTCCTCATCCTCCAGACCAGACTATTTACATGCTGTCCCAGGGACAAATAGAACCAGTTCCTCCGTCCCAAGTGGGAAAGGCTTTTATAAAAGGATGTTTTTAGTGACAAAGAAAATGCTTGAAGACCAGGTGCTGGATTCAATAAACCCTACATGGCTAGCTAAAATTGCGTGCTTGTCACGGCATGACACACACACATGACAGTGTGCCTTATTGCATTCACTAAGTGGCTCTACATGGTGTTTCTAGCCGCACAAACACAGTAAACATTGTGGCATGCTAATTCCAGCATGAGCAGCCAAACTGTATGCTAAGCAACCAATCCAACATGGTGCAGTAATTCAGCAAGTTGTAAAGCAATAATGTACAGTAAGTGTAGGTTTTGCCTTGAATTCCAAAACCTATTAAAATACAGCCATGATAACTACATTATTTTTATTTATTTATTTATTTTACATTTGTTGACCGGGATATTCCGACTGGATGCATGTCCATTTTCAGCGGTGACCCCGGGAGAAATGTTCCAAGGTATACAGAAACATTAAAAACATGTTACAATTATAATTTTGACAAAGAGTACATAAGCAAACAATAATAAACATGTTCCACAGGTAAGAGTTAAACCCTGGTGAAAGACAGGGGTAAATTAAACAGTAGCTGATTAAATGATTTTACACAATCTAGAAGAGAGTTAGTCAGGCTTGATACAATGACATAGTCAGTTTAGTGCTGGATGTTGTTTGAGTCTAGTTTTAAATTGAACTAGGGAGGAGAGTAAAGTAATAGCTGGAAGTGACTTCCAGGATCTGCCTACAGAGTTTGCAAAGAGAGAGTCACCAGCTGCATTGTTAATTTTGCTTGTTTGAATTAGTAGTCTGTTAGATGATCTAAGCAGTCACAGATTGTGATAGGGGGTGATACGACTTTTAAGTGCAGGGGTATTATCCAGATTATAAAGGATTTTATAAGCCATGATCAGTTGGTTAGACTGAATTAGACTGGGTAGTTCAAGCCACCCAAGCTGGTTAAGATTGATTCAATGATGTGTCCTAAAAGGCAGCCCAGTGGCAAAACTGCTGATGTGGTTTAACAGGTTGAGAATTTCTTAAGTACAGTCTTGTTTATATTAGAGAGTATAGGGGATGCATACAGAAGTGCTGAGAGAAGGTGAGAGCGAGCTATGGCAATTTTAGCTGGAGGGGTTAGGAAGGCTTTTATTCAGTAAAGTGACCCTAGTTTTTTATTGATGGTTTTGATCAATTGGTTTACATTTAGTTCAAATTTTAGATTGTTAGCTATAATGACACCTAGTAGTTTTGTAGAGGGGTCAGGGGAGATTAATATGCCATCATTTGCATTTATGGTAAAGGTAAAAGCAGGAGACCTTTGTGTTGGTGAGAATAACAGCATTTTAGTTTTTTTTGGATTTAGTATCAAACAACATTCAGAAAGCCAGTTTTCTATAGTGTTAAAGGTAGACTGGGTAGCAGACCATAAGTCTGTTGGAGATGTGGCAGAGCAGATCATGGTGGAGTCATCAGCATATTGGATACAGCTGACTTTTGGGATGACAGTATACAGGTCATTAATGAAGATGGAAAACAGCAGGGATCCTAGTATAGAGCCTTGTGGTACTCTAAGGGTGTTGGGAAGTAGGTTAGAGAGTTTGTTCTGCTAAAGAACAACCTGCTGTCTCCCATTCAAGTAGGGTATAAACCATTGAATGGCCTTACTATCTAGACAGAATGTTTGCAGGGTGTGTATTAGAAGTTGGTGGTCCACCATGTGGAATGCCTTGGAAAGATCCAAGAAGAGGGTGGAGGATATATGATTGTTGTTGTGATTATGGTTTATGATGTTGGTGAAAGGTAGTAGGGCTGAAGTAGTGCTGTGGTGTGGATGGAAGCCATGTTGGGTATCTGCCATGAGGTGATTCTGGATTAGGTGGTGCATGAGTTGTCTGTGAATACATTTTTCCATAATCTTTGCAAGTGGAGAAAGTATGGCTATTGGTCTAGAATTGGAACATTCAGTAGAACTGCCTCCTTTATGAAGTGGGATTAAAAAGAATATTTTCCAGATGTTGGGAATTCTAGCTTCTGTTATGGTTTGATTAATTAATACTGATACTGGATAGGCAATAGCATTAGCTGATTTTTGAAGGTACTCGGTGGGGAGTTAATCAGCAGAGAGTGTGGTGGGTTTAATATTTTGATCAAGGTATGGATAAGTGATGTGGCCACTGGTTGGAAGTTGAATGAGAGTAGGTTTCTAGGGATGGTACTTTCAGGACCAGGGGAGCTACGAGGTAGTTGACTTGCTAGGGCTTGAATTGTCTCAGTAAAGAATCGGTTAAAGCTATTTGAAACATCCTTGGGGGGGTTATCACTAGTAGCAGCTAAGATGGGGGTAGAAGTTTGTCCAGGAAGAAGTAGATTATTCAATCCTACCCAAAACTTATCAGAGTTGTTTTGATTTACTGTCTGTAAGTTGCAGTATTATTGTTTTTTTGTCTTGTAAAATGGATTTTTTGGTTTCCGTCCTAGATTGCTTATATTTAATTTGATCTTGGGGTCTTTAGTAGAATGCCATAAAGCCCATAAGTTGTTTCTACAGGTAATTTTGAGTCTAGAATCTTTAGAAAGCCATGGTGCAGTTTTTGCTTTTGTTCTCTTTGAACGAGCAGGTGCATGCAAATCTAGCATCACAAAGAAATTTGTTATTAAAGTATGCTACTGCCTCCTCTAAGGGGAGGTGTTTTAGAATAGACCAGTTACATGAGTTAAGTTCTTGTTGGAATTTGGCAGGGGCAAAGTCTTTTTTGTTTCTAACATTTCTGAGTAAGGGTTGTTGGGGATTAATGGCTTTGTGCTTAACTATATAAGTGAGAAGGTGATTGCTTAGGTCATCAGGGAGGGTACCAGCAGTGTACAGTTGGGAATGACTGTTTATGAGTACCCAATCGAGTATGCTTTCTTTTTGGTTGGGTTTACCTAGCCTGGTAGGGGTGGATAGGATTTGATTAAAAGCATGCAGGTTAATATGGGTTGATGGGGATTGTGAGGAACAGGTGCTCCAGTCTCTGTTAAAATCCAAGAGTAGTAGGGTTTCTTGGGGGTAATGGCATGATAGCCAGTGTAGGGTGTCTTCAAGTGTAGTTATATTGTTACCTGGGGGAATATACATGCAGAGGATAGTAATGCATTTACTTTTGTTTAGTTGCAATCTAGTTGCAAGAATTTCAGAGTTATTAATCTGCGGTGGTTGTGTTACTTCTATGGTCAAATTTAACTCAGATTTGTAGAGTATAGCTGCCCCACCCCACCTTCCTGGAAACACAATCCTGCCTGTGTATGTTATACCCAGGTGGTAACACTTCCTTGTCTGCAGTGTTATGGTTTAACCAGGTTTCAGAAAGACAGAGAATCTCTGGGGAGTGGACAGCCAGGTGTGCATGCAGTTCATGTACATTGTTATTAATGCTTCTAATATTGAGATGACAGACTAGGAGAGAGTTAGTTGGTCTATTGATTGTAGGATTGTAGCTTAAGTTACTAGTAGCTTAGGTTACTAGTAGAGGGGGTGGTATATATCAGATGTGGATGGGCCAGGGTTGGGGTGAATGTCACCACTAGAGGGGGTGGTATATATCAGAAGTGGATGGGCCAGGGTTGGGGTGAATGTCACCACCAAGTATTAAGCTAGGTCTGACTTAGAGCAGGACCCGGTATTACATGCATGGTTGAAGGTGGGAAGATTTACAGCTGGGGTGATAGTATAGCTCTTTGAGACTTAAATTCCCATGATAAACTGTTTTTTATACAAAGTAAGGAGGTATGAGACCAGCAGGAGGGGTAGTAGAGGGGAAAATTCATTGTTAGGGATACAGCTATTGTGTTAATGAATTGTATTTCCTGATGGTACACCAGAAGAAAGGGTGGGGGTAACTATACTGGTAGGGGATGGGAGAATGCCAGATAAAAGCTGACAGCTGCTAGTAGAATGAAGATAGAGGAAAGGGATGTGATGAAATAACCTAGACGAAAGCTGATTGAATGTAGTAAGTGGGGGAGTGGCTATTTTACTATAAATGTAGAGGTAGTGGGGGCAGTTGGGAATAGGAGGCAGGGAGGGGAAAAAAGTGAGCCCAGATGAAGTGAGCCTGAGTGAAGTGGGGCTATTGCAATTAACAATGCTTCCTTTCCTAAGGCTTCCTTAGAGCTGTAAGGTAAGCATTTTAGCTCTTAAATTACACCAATTTTAGCACTTAATTTTGCTAGCTATATATTTGCTATTTTTAATACACTTTTTAGTAAGAGTCCTGTAGTGAATGTATTTCTAGGGAAATTTTAAGGTTAGTAATACAATAGCTGGAGGGGGCAGGGGTAAACTACACTAGTGTTGTGAGTTAGCTAATTTGTAATGGGGACAAACTGGGGATACTGCTCAACTTACTTGCTGTGCAGACACAATGAACAGAAGGGTAGGGAAGGTACAACAGCTACAGGATGAAATGAATGTAAGTTAAGTAGTAGAGAGTTTGGTTAAAGATGGCACTCTAGGAGGGGGCTGATTAATAATGATAATCGGGGGTGGGGTGGGAGTAGCAGACAGGGAGAATGGAGTAGAGAGCAGCCAGAACAGGATTAACCAGGAACTTATGGATCCCTGCCCCACTGGGAGAAGGGCTGAAAATCTATCAGTGTAAGGTGAGGAATAAGCTTAAAAATATCAGTATCTAACAAAAGACTGATCTGAGTAGCTGTGGAATACTTTAAATAATTATCACTGCAAGCACACAAACAAGGTTGTTTGGCAGTTATGGAGAGAGTTTTGATTAATATAGATACTATAATGAAAGTAAAAGTAAAACTTTACCAAATTAAAAAGTAAATGCTTGGGACTGGAACACTGTGTGAGTGTAAGGCTGATTCAAGGTATTATAGCCCAAGCTAGTGGCAATTGGCTGGATCCCTTCACTGTTGTTGTGCATACACATTTAAGCCTCAACAGTGTACAGAAACTAAATTGTAATTCACCTATTACAATAGAAAAGCTGGAGGGAGTCAGGTTCTTGCTTCCCAGAGGTTTTACTAAGTTAAGACAGCCAGCTTCAGTGGAGAAGGTAGACATTGCTTTATGCAATTAATCCCAGGTGGTCATGCAGGAAAGAAACTCCTGCAAACTGAAAAATGAAGGTAAATAAGGCAGAATTAGTGCAAAGGTTACAAGAATGTGAAGTGGAGAGCATGCAAGGAATAGAGCTGGAGAGTAAAATTAATGATACTGCATACATTATAATTAAAATTGATTATAGTGCATATAGTATCAGCTCTGTAAAACCACAGACTAACAGCAGTAACATGCAGCCTCTATATCAAGTGATAACAGCTGTGTAATTCAGCAGTGAATACACACAGATTATAATGCACAAAGTAAAGTATGGCTGCTTTAGGACAATAATTCTAGAGTTATGTTATTCAGTATGAACTAACAGTAGCATGAACTGCGTTCACTTAGCCTTCTATAAAAGCAACTGTAAAGTCCAGCCTGTAATTCTTGTAAGTACAGTAGCATGCTGTAGGAATGCTTACATATGTAATCAGAACATGAATAACCTCTGCAAAAAAGTTATCAGGATGCCTGGCAGATATTCAACAATTAAAGCTCTGCCTTCATAAAACAAATAAAAAACAAGCAGTTTGTAAGTTAGAACATTAGCTAGCTATCACAACATATAAGAGTTCTCAACAGCAGTTACAGCTCAGAACCATCAAATAACTCAGTAGTTAACAGTAATAACCAAAGCCAACTACATGGAAGGAATGTTAGGGGCTGCTGCTGCTCTTCTGTATGTGTGTGTTCAACAGGCTAACCTCTATGCTGCTGCTGCTGCTGCTGATAGACCTTGGCTATGAAAGAGAAGGGTATTTAGACCCCATTTAACTTTTCATGGTCTGCATGAGGTGGACATAGTAGAGCATTATAGGGAGAATAGAGACAGATTCCAGGAACTCTGCAACCTCTGTCATACTTAACTGAAAGCAATAGCAAATAAAGGGGAACCAATACCTGTGGAGACTAAGGTATGTGTAGCACACAGAATTTTAGCAATAGGAACCTTCCAGAGACCAACAGGGGACATTTTGGAGGTGCCACAGGTATCAGCATCCGGGATCGTACAACAATTCCTGAATGCTATGTTACAGCATGCGAGTGACTATATTTTATTTATTTATTTATTTATTACATTTGTTAACCGGGAAAAGTCCGACTGGGCAAGGAGCCTGTTTTCGGCGGAGGCCCGGGGTGAAAAGCTCCAAAAAAACAAAAAAAAAGTACAATATATTCTTTTGAGTATAAAACAGCAGTAATTCAGTTAAAATAATGATATGCAGTTAAACAACACTCAGCATAGTACAAAACATAAGTAAAGGCTAGTACAAAAATATAAAGTACACTAATTGCATGATACACAAAATATAATTGCTATACCAGAATGTTTGAGATTCCTGGAGGATGAAATTGTAAAAATAGTAACCTAATAAATATATATATATATATATATATATATATATATATATATATATATATAGCCTATAAATATATATATATATGGGTCTAGGTTACAACGTCGACAGATGAGAAGACCGACAGCGAAATCAGCGACGCGAGAAGATCGACGGATGAAAACACCGACGTGGAGAACACCGAGATGTAAAGGATGTGTAAGTATGCGGTAGTGACGGACGTTAGGGTGCGAGTAAGGTAAGTGTGCGATGTTGGCGGTCTGTAGGGGTAGGGGTGGGTTAAGTGAGTTAGGGTTAGCGAAAGTTAGGTAAGGGTGAAGTAGTGAATGTTTTGGGTTAGGGGTTAAGTGAGTTAGGGTTAGGGCGAGTTAGGTAAGGGTGCAGTAGTGAATGTTTTGGGTTAGGGGCGGTTAAGTGAGTTAGGGTTAGGGCTTGGGTTAGGTAAGGGTGCAGTAGTGAATTTGTTTGGGTTAGGGGCGGTTAAGTGAGTTAGGGTCAGGAGCGGTTAGGTTAGTGTGCGATAGTGACGGACCTTAGGGTTAGGGTTTGGTTAGGGTAGTGGATAGTTGTGTATGTAAGGTTTAGTGTTTGTTTGTTAGGATTTAGGTGTGCTTGTGTTGTGTGTGTGGTTTTTAGTCAGGGAATTTGTTTTAGTTTATTGGTTGTTGTGATGATGTGTTGAGTGTGTCTGGTGTCGTGTTTGTGAGCTGTCGATGATGTTGTGTCGGTGATGTCGTTGTCGATGTTGTGTGCTGTCGGTGCTATAACCTAGAACCATATATCTATATATATATATATATATATATATATATATATCTATCTATCTATATATATATATATATATATATATCTATCTATCTATATATATATACATATATATATATATATATATACATATATATATATATATATATATATATATAAGGCCTATATTCGGCCTATAAAATCCTCTATAATCCGGACAATACTCCTGCCCTTAAAAATATTATCACCCCCTATAACAATCCTAGACCGCTTCAATCCTCTAACAAACTACTAATTCAGACTAGCAAAATTAATAACACAGCTGGTGACTCTCTCTTTGCAAACTCTGTAAGTAGATCCTGGAACTCTCTTCCAGCTGATATTGCCTTACTTTCCACCTTAGGTCAATTTAAAACTAGACTCAAACAGCATTTGTCCCTTAACTGGCTATGTCAATGTATCAAGCCTGGCTAACTCTCTCTAGAATGTGTAAAAATCTGTTAACCAGTTTACTGCTTAATTTAATTTAATCCTGACTTGCGCTCAGGATTAACTCTAACCTGTGGAACTTGTTTAACTTGCTTACTTATGTAATCTGTGTAAATAGTCTGTTTGCAATATGTAATGCTGGTATTATGTAATGCTGTATCTGCTTACCCTTGGAACTTTTCTCCCCGGGCCTCCGCTGAAAATGGACATGCATCCAGTCGGACTATCCCAGTTAACAAATGTAAAATAAAAAAAAAAAAAATATATATATATATATATATATATATATATATATATATATGTATGTGTATATATATATATTTTATTTATTTATTTTTCTCAGTACCCCTGTGGTCAGAACCACAACTCTGCAGGATTTCTACCCCATAGAACACTTCCCTGAAGTCCTAGCTGCCGTAGAGGGCATGTGCATTCAGATCAAATGAGATTTAATGGCCACAGCACCACCTGGGGAATAGGGAGGGTTCATATTATACAGAAAGGGCTTCCATTCCATAAACTACCAGGATGTGTGTAACTCTATGAGAACCATTCTGATTGTGTGTGCTGACAACTCTGGCAGTTACCATGACTCCCATATTTGGCACAACTCACAGCTGTACAAGAGGTTTTCCAGGTAGGAATAGCCCACAAGGCCATTTACTGGCTGATGCAGGGTATGCACTCGAACCATGGCTGATGGCACCCATCAGAAATGCCCACGCATGCATGAATAAATGCTATAATGAGACACACGTTCAAACAAGAAACATCATAGAGTGAGTTTTTCAGCTGCTGAAGTCATGGTTTCAGTGCCTAGACACATCGGGGGTGGGGGCATGGAGTAAGATTCAAGTAGTTTTGCCAAAATTATCACCGTCTGTGCTATCTACACAATATTATCGTGAAAAAAAAACAGCTGTGATTGGAACATGAAGGGGAAGGGCCACACATGCCATCATCAATGGAAAGATCACTGTAGGCATGCACAATATACCTTTACCTTGGCAAGCAGGCAACAGGTACCTCACATGCTGACCATCTAAGGGGTACAACTTTCATCCAAGGCACATACATACTGTAAATTTGATGCCACACAATACTCAACTTTACTTACCCATGTAATGGCTGTGTACTGCTAGCATCACACAGATTCATTTCCAAATGATAACAGTTGTAACTGCACACCTATCAAGGTAATGTTGAACTTGGAGTAAGAAAATATGGGTTGGAACACAAATAAATGGCAGACACTTGCATACTGTTACTTGAAAATGTACCAAAGTAGAATGTACATGAGTTGTCCAGCAATGACATTGATATGTGACAGGACTGACTTATGTCAATAGATTTCTGTTGTTTATCACCTAGAAGACCTCATGCATTGAAAATACATATAATGCAAAAAAGCAATCCAAAGTCTCTACTTATCCCTGCCTTCTCACAACTGGAGCAATAAGCTTCAGTGATGTATCAACAGTTTCAAGGTACTAATCACAGCAGTAAAAGGCTGTAGGAAATCAGTACAAATGTCAGAACAGTATCACCAACACACACACACACATATATATATATATATAAGTAGTCAGTTAGTTATGCACCCTGTGCATCAGAAAAAATAAATATGTCTCCATGAATCCAAAAAATAGAAATAAGGTGATGTCACAATTATTATAATTTGCATGGGGTGCTGTTTAGGAGAGCAGGAGGCCAAAACTGACCCTGAAGAAGTGAATGCGTGAAAGCAAGAAATACAGGCAGGCAGAAATGTAGCTAATTATCAAATGGTTACTGAGACAGAATGACCTGCAAGCCTCATGAATGCCTCGAGTACCTGTTATGTGTGTGTCTGTTTGTATGCTCACTCAGTGTGAAATATGTGTGTGAGTGTCTACAAGAACACAGCCAAGCTCTATGCTAGCTCTACATTCTGGCATGTTGGACAGATGTGAGCGTTTTATAGTAGTGGTATAACTTCATCATCGTTACCCCAGACCTGGAGAACTGGTTCTATGAAGAATGCTCTGGCACATCCATGCCTATGGTCAGATGTCCTGATGCTACTTGAATGTAAGCGATGTCTGCTGGATGAGCTCTCCTCATGACTATGCCCAGATCCACAATCCAATGTCCTACCATGTCTAGGTGTGGACATCTCAACCAGTAATGATGCAGTGGAAGTAATACTGCTGTGGGATTGGGATCATGTATGGACACATTGAGTAACATCAGATGATGCTGCTGGCCTACAGTCACATGTCCAGCAGACATTCCATCAGAGACACTGCCTGATCCATCATGTCATTTATTTGATCCACTGAACTGGCCACACAGCAGAGGCAGTCATGCACGTCAATCTGTGTCACATCTAGAACCCTAAGCATCTCCTCAGAGATCCTAATTGAACATGCCAGTGCCTACATGATGGCCATAAACATACATCGAGTGGCATGTAATGACACACCAGGATCAGATGGAGGGTGGACAACAGGCCTCTTCTGAACACCCCTACCAACCCTCCTGTGTGGCACCTCTAACACCTCTACCACACTTTGGCTATGGCCAGTGTCAACCAGCACTGAAGTTGCAGTAACCTCTCTACCCTGATCAAGTGTGTCACCCTCAAACTGTCCAATATCTGAGGGCTCAATGGAATGGGTTTGCACAAGCATACTGACTGTATTTTATGGAAATGCAGGGGGTGTGTGTATCAAAACCTAAGTGTCAGATTCAACCTCTGCACCACCGGACTGAGATTTGGTCACCATCATCATTAGAGCATACCAATACTTTGATATCAGGTGGTAAGACTACACTTCCACTGCCAGGATCACCCATGATAATAAGCAACAAACACAAGAATGAAATAACTACTACACTACTACACTAAATATTAAACCAATTTATATGACAAGAAAGTAACATTGGTCACAGAATCGCAAATGGTACAGCAATACAGACAGTCATTAAACCCTCCTCACATATACAGATAATTTATATATGTAAAGAATGGTCATTAATAATTAAATCAACATCTTCTTACCATGTGCAGAGGCCTCCATACTTTCTAAGGAGGATGGTCCTGGAAGAATGAAACACAGAAAGGACAGCAATTAACCATCACAAAGAAAATAAAATGGAGAGACATGAAATCCAAAATTGTCTGTATGTACTATAAGAAATAACTGAAACTGTACCTTCCCTGACATGTCCACCCACATCCATCAATACTGAACAGCTGTGTCATATTAACTCATCATTAGGTACAGAAATAAAAAGAAATTTAACCACAAGTATTATTCAAATTATATATTTTAGTATATAAGCAAATATAAAACTTGCTATATGTAAGCTTACTCGGAAACTGCACATGGGACACACCTGTCCTCCAAGTCACATCAGCACTGATATCAAGCACACAGCATACCATTTACACTGAGCTGTCTGGATCTCTGACAATGGACAAGAACTCTTCATTTGGTGTCAGTGGGGCTTACTATCAGGAATCCTCCCCACCCTGTAGCCAGCTATTTCAGGCATCTGCAGCTGCTCTTCTATGCTGAGGGCTGATGAAATCATATCAGTTGCCCGATGTAGCATCTGATCATAATTCCTGCTGTGACCTCCTACTGCATTGACATGGAGTAACTGGTTTTACATCTCTATTCTGGCAGCCATATCCCTATGTCATCTCTCAATAGAAGGGCTCCATGGCACTTCAAGGCCTGGATTATTACTTCATTTTCAGGGTCACTGAAAGGGAGTTTATCTGGATTTGTAGGCTTGGTGCCATAACTTTATGTGACATAAAACAGAGAAGGATAAAAACACATAAATATCACATAACTAATGTCTTGCTTACATACACATTTGTGAACATTAAGCACTGAAAATACACTTTTCATTTAGTAAAACTGAAGCTTATGTGGTTGTCCTCCCTCCCCCTCACACACAGACCAAGGTTTGTACAAATCAGGGAAATTCACTTAGGTACTGTATTATGTTTTCCACTAAAATATCAGGGTACATACCCATCTTCAACAGAAAAGCACTTGAAACACACTTTTGTTCTTACAACACAGAATAGTACATGGCTCCCCTACCTAACAACCAAGAAACAAATGAAGGTTGATACAAACCAAGGCATACCTCAGAAATAATTGTATATATATTTTCTACACAATTATCAGGATATGTACACATTTACAACAGAAAATCCAGTTTATGAATGACAGTCACTTCTCACTGTGCCCACCACTCCCATGGAGGTGACCTGGCCCTGGGCCATTTCAGAAGTATAACACCTGTGTCAGTGACATGTACATTACATTTTTCAGCAATAACATAGAATATTGTAAAACAAATGTTAAAAATAATAGTTGAACTGAAAGTGTAACCTGTCTATCTCAGATATGTAAATAAATACCTATGCAAACAATGAAGTATAAAAAGTGTATGCATATAACATTTCCATTTTCTGCTAGATATATATATATATATATATATATATATATATATATATATATATATATATATATATAATATTTGTAACGTTTTTAATTTATAATGTATTTGAATAATATAAGCATACCTTAGCCAAATTATAAGCCTTCTCTTGCAATAAACTTCCTTCAAAGGAACACCAAATGTATTTTGTGTCAAAATACACAAGTCTCCTCACCTTCAAGTTTCCTAGCTACATGGTTACCTTTTTATAGGAAAGATTCAGCCCTCTGAGCACTGCAAAGATGAAAATGAGGTGTAAACTCATTAGAGTTGCTGAATACCAAACTTCTGAGTTTGTGTAGCAGATGCAAACAGTGTAACCTCTGCAATAGTGTTAGCTGCTAGTGGCTTGCAACTGTGAATGATTAGTGTGAGAGAGAAGTAAAACACAACAGCAATTCACACAACCTTCACTGCAGTTGGTGTGCCAGTGAGGATACAGTTGAAAAGTTTTTAAATGAGATAAATGGCACACATTTATCATTTTTGTTCACTAATAGCTAAACTCACCAGCCTTTAATGAATATATTTTCACTGTCATGTATTTTATCATACATTTGAAGGAAAATGATAAAAAATGCACTATAGAGTGCATGTCTGAGATTACAGCAGAGATAAGGGAAGAATGAACACAATACAAAGAGAAGACAGGCTTGCATTTGTGCAAACATATTCATAATTGGTTGTGTGATTACTCATTGCACTAAATATGTAAGCCACACATGTACAATCAAATGAGAATGTACAAGTGTATGTTCTGTTAATAATGTAGAGGAAATGTGAATTGCTTGTATGCATGTGATTTGATTACCTTTGCAAAATTGTGTCTGTGGGAAAGAGAGATAATGCTCTCAACTGATAGTTCATTTCCAGAGCTGTGTAATTCTTTAACATGTGTTTAACAGTTTTTTTCTATTATAAACATTTATGCAGCATGTGGCTTTGTACAAACATGGTCAAATGCATAAATATTTAAAAATTAATGTCAGTTCCTTATGAGGCGCAATCATACTTAGCAGTATTGCGCAGTGGTCAGCACCTTGGATGATAATGACAACATGAGTTACACTTGTGAACCAAATGTGGGTAGCACACCTTGTAAAGACACATAATACATAAGATAAGTAGATCATGGTTCGAGTTCCACATTATTTTTTATAGATAAACAGTGATACTCATGAACAAAAATAATGTATATTCACGTTTGCCTGTCTCATTTGCAGATTGCTCACCTGGGTGCAAACAATGTTCACTGCTGGAGACAAAAAAAAAAAAAGAAACGTTATTTACAAAAAAAAAAAATGACATTGTGACTTGCTTCACCTTCCTTCTCACAAGCATGCTAAGCAGTATTGCGAGGCTGTGAGCACTCTGGGCAGTACTGACTGAAAAAAATACACCTGCCATCTAGCTTTACATGTGGCAGAAGGTGTGAATTCATGGCAGAACACAAATAAACCAGGGTTCTAATCCAGCATACTCCAATTTTTATTAACAGTGTTCCACTGTAATGTATATAAAAAAAAATAATATAAAGATAATAGACCCATCGAAAACACACTTTATCAAATTGCAATTAGAGAGTCTGCTTTTGTGAAAGTGCATTTAATCGAAAACGCACTTTCATAAAAATCAGTTCAGTAAAGAGAGAGAGAGTGCCAGTTCCAGATCTTGTGGTGGTGCAGGTACATTGCTTCTTCACTGGTGTATGGGACGGGAACCTTTAATGTATAGATAGCTTGTTGTTTTAGATTGCGGTACAGTGAGGATTAGGGAATATTCCCTTTTCCCCACTGTAGTGCAATCTCAGAGTTCATATATATATATATATAAGTAGCGGGGGTGTGGGAGTGCAGGGTGCTTGATCCCCTGCATAAATGTGTTTACTGTATTTGCCTTTTGTGGTTCCGTGACTTGATTTTCAAGAAAGTGTGTTTTCTAATAAATGCACTCATCTAATTGATATTTGATAAAGTATGTTTTCAATGGGTCGAAGAAGACCCAGAGAGTTATACATTACAATAACTATGTATAGCAGGTTGATTGAGCATACAGATGGTATCAAATGTATTATGTAAGTAACTGTAAGTATAATGACAATTATTGTTCTATAATTAAACATTTATTTTCTGACCTGGAATGGACTTCAGACTTTACTGACAGTCATCTACACACCTCACATAACACAAGTATAGCTGTAAAACAGAATGTACTGTAGAGTCTGACCCACAAATCAAAAATCTACTTTGAAGATAATACAAGTATATGCATTTCCAGTTGTCACACATTACTCTTGCATTATACCTGAGAATGCATAAACAAGGACCTTGTCAGCTTACACATATACATGGTTAATTGAAGTGTAGCACCGCCCACTCTTTAATGTACATATTATTAATGTCCTCATTTGACAAACACTTCTGTGGCAATGAGCAAAAAACACCTATGTATAAATATACGCATTGTCTATTTTATATAGGTGCAATCCCACAACGTACAATTTACTTTTATTAGTGTGTAAGATCCCACAAAATATGTGTCAAGTCAAAAAACTGATCCTCCCAAAATGAAGGAGTTAAAAGCCAAGTCATTGAACATATAAGTGCTGACCATTGGACAAAGTGCTGTCAGGGCTATCAGCACACATGCTGCAAATTAATGCCAACTGTGTCATTATCCTTCCTGTTTCATAAAATGCCTTTCCCTTTGTTTGGAAATGTTGCTCTCTGCTTAACATCATGCAAATCCGGTTGGTATAGTTGTGTGGGTTTGCACACTGGCCATAGAACACAATATCACAAATTTGTAGGACAACAGGAGCTGGGAAGGATGGTGCCTAATTCAGGGCTCAAAGATGGGATGTGGAGGTGCCAAAAATATTCATTGCACTCCTTGTAAAGTACTATAGCCATAGGATGCTGCAGGAGGACTATACAGGGTTGCAGTATAAGGCTGAGGCTTGGAACAGTCTAGTGAAGGTTGTCTCCAGTGTGAATGGCATACCACATGATGGGGAGCAATGCAGGCATTATTATAATTTCCTGAAACAGCACAAGCAGGCACAATTTAAACAGTGGCTGGATGAGCTTAGGACTGCTGACATCCCACAGTTGCATAAGAATACAGATAAAACAACTGTAACTGATATAAAAAGCTGTAGATAGCCAATATCGGTATGCATAATACCTTCATGTCTGTTTATCATTCCTTCTTTATTTTCCAGCTGTTCAGCAAATATCAGCAAACATGGAGGTGCATGTTGAATGATTAGAAAGACTCAGAGAGGGAAGAGATATGCATGCAATGAAAAATGAATGTGATTGTATTAAAAGTATTGCTCGTCTATACATTATTAGCAACTTAAGCATGCAGATCTTAACTATAAAGCAAGCATGCATGCTTTATTCTCTAGCTCAAGATAATTAAATTAGACAAGTGAAATAGAGTATTCAGATTTGGTGGGTTCAATACCCTCAAGTAACATATACATTCAAATTACAAAAGTATCATTTTTTAATATTATTTCATCAAGACTGACATAAATGCCATGCTGTTAACTTAATCTGTATTATCTTTAAAAGCTTGTATCAAATATATGCATATTGCAAAGATTGATTGCTATAATTCATAACCCTGTTTTTGATTATGAAAGATCTATAACTAATATAATGTATATTTAAGTGTAACAAAGAATTTATGTGGCATACAATGGTTCTAATAATTTTTTCCTCTTACTCCACCCCTTATTCCTCTTTTTTATTTTATATATATGTGATCACACCTTTCGGATGACAAACTTTTCTGCCAGGAACAAAATAATTTTCATCACAGGGAGGTAGGCCAACATCTGTGGCTTAGCCCAACACCCCTCCAGTGGCTGCCACACCACTAGCCATCACATCTGTGATGCAACCTGGGAGTACTGCCTCTGTAGCTCCTGCACTACCTGGGCCATCAACATCAGGTAGCATTGCCCCAGAAGCTGGTGCATTGGTACCAAACAGAAGTATTGGTGGAGGTGGAGAGTACATCACCTGCCAGGAGCTGCCAGCGATGGTGGATAAGGTACAACAAAGTAGCATCTTTGCCATCTGGAGGAGCTGCTCATTGGAATGCAGAAAAAAATCCAAGCATCAAGCAATCCCACAGGGAGCCAAGGAAGGGGACAGTGATGACAGTTGTGAGGGTGAGGACTACATTCTCACTGTACCCATGTTTGATGAGCATGTGCCTCCGATGTTCCCTACCTATCCCCAATTATGGTTTCCACCATCCATTTGTGTCCCTCATCATCCCTGTCTCTTTCTTGTTTATTCTGTTTATCTACCCCTGCTTCTTCAATTACCCTACCTTGCTGACCCTGACATTCTTACATCGTTTCCCTAACATTACCCTCTTTTAGAAATCAAAAAAAAAAACATGCCCTACATAGCTCTCCATTTCACATATAAGTCTTCTTGACACGCTTGATTTAGTCCAGTTGGCTGTACAACATGACTGCATTGTTGTCACCCATCTGTGCTGTGGTGGTAGACCAAAATTCATCCAATTTTCTGTCCATGTTTGCGTTACAATGTTAAAGAAGTGGACAGTTTCCTAATCCTCTATTGAACATTCTTATATTGCTTCCCCTTTGTTCTTCCCCCTGCTTGCCCCACTTTCCTATCTACACCAATTTCACACTATTAATCAGGTCAAAAATTCAAATTGTACACCACTCACATGGCCCCTAATAAAACATTCACTTTTTTGTCCTCTGCATTTGTGTGGAATTTGGCATTATGCATTCTAATGCTTTTGTATAAACAAACATATAACCAGTTCAGATTTCTTGTAACCTTGGAGAATTCATTGTATGCACAACTGTGTTGCTCTTCAAAAGGATTATTCAGGTGTTGCCCAGCAGCATTGTGTGACTGTCATGTATGTCATTAACTGTTCTGCATGCACCATATCCATCTCATTGGTAACGTGTCCATATATGGTATCAGAACCCTCACACACACCAGTGATAAACATATAGGCTGATATGCAAGTGATGTAATAAAATGAAATAGGAAGAGTTGTCACAAATTGGTTTTAAGTAAGTACACAATCTTAAGGGCAATACACTGCTATGCACACAGGTGGTAGTGGAAGACACTACCAATACTTAAAAAGAGGCAATAGACAATCTGCTCGCTGAAAAATGTGGATCAAACTTCACTCCCCCATCCCCTCTGCTCTTCACCCAAAGTATACATGCAAATATCACTCGGAATATTTTCTAAAGGGAGCAGCTCATCTGTGAATTCTCTAACACTAAAAACAGAGCATCAATCAGGCCTGACGACATCCCAGCTTGCCTTATCAATAAATTAAAACATGATCTAGCACACACTTGGAGCCCTACTTAACCATAGCCTTCAGGCAGGCTATTTTCTGGCAGAATGGTGCACAGCAACAGTCATCTGTGTGAACAAGGAGATACTATCTCCCAGCACAGGTAATTATAGACCCATAAGCCTGACTAGCCTCATCTGTAAGCCAATAGAAGGAATCATTATGAACTTATCACAAGGACTTAGTTAATATCCCGATTGCATAACCAACCCATTTTTTATTCTTTAAGTATAGATTATGTCTGTTAAATCTGGTTGAATTTTTTGTGAAGGTCACTAAGGCCATGGATGAAGGAAAGAGTGTGCATCCCACCTAAGTTGACCTGTCCAAGGCTTTTGACACAATTCCACACATGGGTAATACAGACAGACTATCTCAACTGGCCATAAACCACTGCGTCACCAAGTGGATAGCACAATGGATCACCACCAGGGCACATACTGTCAAAGTGTATGGATTCACCTCTAGAAAGAGGCCAGTGACCAGTGTAGTACCACAGGTTTCTTTACTGGGTTCTTTCCTGTCTGGTATTTAAATCACAGAAGTTGAGACAAATTTAGACAGCCTTTGTCCAACTAGCTTTGCTGATGATGGCAACTTGTGGATAATTCATGAATCCAGTAACAACATTGATATATTGCAGAAAGTATTATCTCACACATATGATAGGTGCCACAGCCACACAATCACACTAAATGACCAACAAAGTATAATTATTCCTTTTTTTAAAGCAAATAATCAAGCTAATTACAATTTAGACAGCACACCTCAGTGAGTGGACCCATTGGTACATGACCTGGGTACTCAGGTAGGTAGTAATTGAAAGTTCAAGTATCATGTGTCCACAGTGGTGTCAACTCCCT
Source organism: Protopterus annectens (assembly GCF_019279795.1). Lineage (NCBI taxonomy): Eukaryota > Metazoa > Chordata > Ceratodontiformes > Protopteridae > Protopterus > Protopterus annectens. Next base: position 1,053,896,705 of record NC_056731.1, on the reverse strand, counting down.
TCTATGTGCCACAAAGCATAAATATGGATATACCATCCAGATCAAAGAAGATCATAATTCCATTGTAGTCATCCCTCATAACAACAATAACTGAGAATAATGCAACCTTTTGCATGTAACTCAACACATATCTGCAACAGCTGGAGCAACACCAAAGATTTTGCATAAGGAAGAGACAGGTACTATGTGGAAGGATTTTAACCCATATTACTGTATTCTGTCCTCTACAGACTACTAATGGCCGATGTGTGTCTGGCTACAGGGTATTCTACAATCTGGCTCTGATGGAAATATTACACATTGGTAAAGCAAACTGCATGAGGGTTACTCATTCCAAAGATGTTAACATAGCCTCTGATATAATAAATCATGTTGGAGAAATAGAAACATCTCTCAGACACTACCCTTTCTCTTGAACAATCTTCTCACTCATGTAAAGCAAAGGCCTTTTCTCTCCCTATTCAAGTGCAGCCTACATCAATGGATGGTTAATGGTAATTCTAGACATGGTGTTACACCCATGTTCCTCACTGATAGAGGAAGTTGGTATTGCGCAACATAGCATAGGCTCATAACTGTATGAACTTTGTAAACATAGCTATTTAAATTGTGAAAGTCATGTTAAGCATGGCTCGGCTTTTATGTCTTCTTGGAACATTAGCCTAATACTCTCCTATGAACCTATGAATGTATGAAGCCCAGTTGTATCCTAGGTACAACTGCAGTGTGACTGTACAACGTCAGAAATATAACAGTACATCACATCAGTATTACCACATGACAGATTGTATGAGCACATATGGATGTATGCCAGGATTTCATGGAAGTACAACATGTCCACTGGCAATGTGAGGGGGGCAATGATCATGTGGTACTTGTCTTGTATTTCCATAGTGTGATTCATGCATTCTTGGTATGTGTACAATATCACAATGACAGCGTCCTTGCTCACTGACACTAGACTTTGCACTGCTGTAGTTTCTGAACACGTGGCCATAGCTAATGAATTGCTATCAGTCTCACATAGTGCTTCACTATTCATTATAACACATCACTTCTTAATTCACTCCTTCATGCTTCAGACAATATCCATTACTATTACATGTGGCAGATGCATGCAACACACAGCTGTGTGTAGGGAATCCACTCATGATAGTGAATTGTTTGTAAGTGTGGTTATTCTTATGGCTGGTACCTATGTCAGCCAGGGATGCTTTACTCAAGGGTATTACATTTGGCACAGTGAGCTTGCACAGATCTTGTCACCCATACATACATGTGTGTTTAATGTTATGCTACTGACTTGTCTTGGAATTGTACATACATTGACATATCCTAGCTTGTTTGGCATATTCTTTGGTATTCATAAAAAATAGAAATCCACAGTGCAGACTTCCCTTCAAGGAGTTGTATAAGATGCATGTGTGATATGTATTTTTGTATTGGACCTAGGAAATACAGAGATCATTGACAACATTGTTGGCATGAGTTTGATTCTGGCACATGTGGCTTATCTGTCATACACACCTCTCAAATGGCCAGTATCACCCCTGTATTCAACTTCAAGTCTTACACGATCCCACTTAACCCCTCAAATGATGGTTTAGTTTTGGAAAAGGGTTGATGACTTCACCTTATAAAATACTGGCAATCATTATAGCTGCACATATCTGTTCCTGCAGAACATATATAATAATATAAACTTACACGTTCTAGCAATGTGACAGATTAATACTGTTGATATTTTAAATTTGTTTTTGATTGTGCCTGCTTCTGTCAGCAGTTGTCCTTGAGACTGTTGCTATGACTCCATGATTGTTTTTGAGGTATGTTGACATTTCAGTCATATTTAACCAAGTCACTTAGCATATCTTCACAACATGTACATACCCTCTATTGTATATGCCATCCTTGTTGAATGTCCTCTCCAGTGAATATGTTAGTGATGTCTATAGCACAACCACTGAAATGTAACATTGTGTGACAGTCACATATATACTGTCATGGGTGTTGATATAAATATACTCCCACAGGGAGATGTAAACAACAGTACGTACTATGCTATCTACATGTGTGCTTAATGTTATGCTACTGACATGTCTTGGAATTGTACATACATTCACATATCCTAGCTTGTTTAGCATATTTTACATGCCCTGTTCCTCTTTATTTATTCCTATCATTCATGTCTGTGACCATTTTAATCATAGGTTCATAGGTTCATAGGTAGGTACTAGGCTTTTGGCCCTAGGACCTATATAAGCCTAGCCAAAAAGGTACCCTGGCTTTCGCCACCCAAGAAAATTATTGTCCTGTGCCCCTGTCAAGCAGAGCCACAGAAGTGATCCCTGGGGTGAATTTCCTATTTCCCATCCAATTATCAAATTTTTCTTGAAGAGTGCTAATGAGGAGCTTTGTTTGATATATATATATATATATATATATATATAGGTAGTTTGTTCCAGAGTATGGGAGGTCTCCTGGACAGGAACATTTTCCCTCCATCATGTTCTGTTTATTGTGGTGACAAGGTTTAGGTCCCTAGAGCATGTAGCTCAGAAGGCTTGGGATTTCTTTAATTGGAGCATGTCTAACAGGTCTAGGTTTGACATAGCTTTGCAAGTTAGGCTGAGACCACCTCTGAGTAGGCGATATGCGACAGTAAAGCTGGAGTTTTTTGAGACGGTCTGCATAGGGCATCTGTTTGAGGCCAATAATCCTCTTTGTGAGGTATTTCTGCGGCCTTTCCAGTTGGTATAGATGTCTTGTGAGGTACATACCAAAAGGGGATTGTACTCTATAATGGTTCTAATGAGTGATGAGTATAGGGGAGCCATTACCTCTATTTTCCTGGATGAGAAAACTTTTGTGATGAGGTGTGCCATGTAGAAGGATTTCCTGACTACTGTGGCAATGTGATTATCAAAGGAGAGACTACTGTCCACCTGTGTCCCAAGGTCTCTTATCACACTTTCGGTGTTAAGTAGACTACTGCCTATGTGGTAGTTCATGGGTCCAGAGTTTTTACCAAAAGGGATGACAATGCACTTTTTGGCATTGAGCTTGAGGCCATGGCTTTTACACCAGGCATCTGTCTTAGTGAGGCCCTTTTGTAGGATGTCCACATCGTTAGGAGTTTTGATTATGGCTCCTAGTTTGCAGTCATCTGCAAACTTCATTAGCCAAAGACCTTCTGTGTTAGCCTGTACTTCACAGAAGTAGATAACAAACAGGAGAAGAGCCAGGACTTAACCCGGTGGTGCTCCAGGTGTTACTGGTCTGAGGTCGGATTTGGAGTCTGCTACTTTCACAGTGTGGGTTCTGTCAGTGAGCCCGTTGGCAGCCCATCTTATGGCATAGAGATTAATACCTTGTTTAGTGAGTTTATCTATAATTCTAGAGTGGGGGATGGTGTTGAAAGCCTTAGAGTGGGGGATGGTGTTGAAAGCCATGGCGAGATCTAGATAGGCTGTGTGAACCACCTTACCCTCATCTATGGCTTTGGTGACTGCTTCAAAGAAGTCTTTCAGGTTTCATGATCTGCCTTTTACAAACCCAAACGGGGTGAAGTGCAGAGTTTCAAGATTATCAACGTCTTTGTTTATAAGTTCCATAATGATACGTTCCATGGCCTTGCAGACCAGGCTCGTCAGGCTAATGGGGTGCTAGTTCCAAGGTACATGTTGGATCCCCCTTTGTTGAATGGGATAACTGTCACTATGCGCCATTCAGTGAGCACAAAACCTGAGGCGAGGCTATGATTGAACATGGTATTTAGGTGAGGTGCCAGTTCATTCTGTAGTTCGTGTAGAACACAGCCTGGGATGTTATCAGGTCCCATGGATGCTGTGTTCTTGGCTTTGCATAGTGTGGTTTTTACCTGTGCAGCTGTGATTACAGGAACTCTGGATTTTTCCAGTACAGAGATAAGAACTTTAGGGGGTGAGAGTGGGGTAAAGTTAGCACTGAACCTTTCTGCCAGGATGTTAGCAATATCAGTTGGTTCTGTATATTTAGTGCCATTGTGGTGTAACTCAGAGCAGATCTGATTGTTGCCATTGAGATTCCTGACATAGCTATAGAATGTTTTGTGGTTGTCTTTAGAAACAGTGGCAATTTTGTTTTCATAACTAGCTTTGGAGGACTTTATGAGGGATCTCAGCTTCTTACTGAAGCTGACCAGGGAGTTCCTCCAGTCATCGGCTTTTACTCTTTTTTGCAGCAGTTTCTTTCTTCTGTTGTAGAGTTTTTTTATGGCAGGGGACCACCAGAATGGCTTCCTTTTTTTGGAGGATAGCATCTTGGTTCTGTTAAGGATAGCACCATCCATGCACTCGTGTAAGTGCTTATAAAGTGCATTTGTGTAGGATTCAGCAGTCGTACCACTATTGTCCATCTGCATGGGTGTCATGAAGTTTGCCACTTCTGTCTTAAGAAGCATGAATTTGGCTTTAGAAAATTTTTTTTACCGTGGTTTCCTTGATGGGGCATGGGGGCAGGATATGGTGCCTCTGGGGAGATTAGCTTCTGGTCGGATCGGACCAATGATGAATTGACTTCTGGTGTGGAACACCAGTCGCCCATGTTGGTAATGACCAGGTCTAGTATATTGCTGCCCCTGGTGGGGGTGTGGATAAGTTGATCCAAGGCGTTGGAATTTATGAATTCCAGAAAATGTTGAGCAAAAGAGTTAGTACATGAGTAGTTTTCCTAGTTAATGGTGGGGTAGTTGAATTCACCCATTATTGGGGTGTTAGGTTGTACCCTAATATTTTCCACTGTATCAAGAAATGATGAGTGAGAATCCTGGGGCATAGTGGAGGATCTGTAACAAGCTACAATTTGGATTGTGGTCTTGCCCAGAGTTAGTTGTACTTGGATAATCTCGGATGCATTATGCTGAGCAACTAGCATATTTCCCCTGACTATTGTATTTATGTTGCATTGTATTTGCTTTTGCTGATCACCCCAACATCCATTATTTCAGTCTGCAAAAACCTGTAGTGTACTTGCACACTTTTCTGTACTGAGTTAAATTCTGCAGTCATGGCAATATTTTCACCATTGGTAGTCATTGTGGTTGTCTCATAGGCAAACCTGTATGCCTGTTCTTTCTGTGCTCATGCTGCTCTGCACAGTTTTCTGGCTGTCAACACTTTTGCTTGTCACTAATCATGGCTTGTATTTGTACAAGTGTGATGCGTGCCATGCATATACTATTAGTGCTGCTACTCATTGTGCTAACATTTAAACTCTGTGTAGGTTCAAAACCTACATGGAGTTTATTGAATCTACAGGCAGTTCTGGGCCTTACTTTCTGTTTGTGATAATACCCAAATTCAAAATTATGTCACTTCAGAGCCTGTTACCTCCTTTCCCTCATTCAGGTTTCCTTTTAACACTAGATTTAAAAGATGTTTATCATTACATTCCTATTCATCCAGACTTCAGGAGTTTCTAAAGGTTTTGTGTGTTTGGATCACATTATCAGTTCTCTACCTTACCCTGTGGATTATCCATTTCAACAAGAATGTTCCCAAAAAAAATATATTAGACAATTTGATTATCTTTGCATATACTTTTTCAAAGTGTCAGGAATCTTCTTCTTGAGAGAGAGATTTCATAGTTAAGATGGAATCCCAGGAAAACATTCAAAAGTCTTTTTTGACTGTTTCTAACAGGATTGTGTTTCTGGGATGTCATTTAGACACCACAGATCAAAGATCTTTTTTTCTTTCACAGGAAAAATATATCTATTATCTAGATGTATTTATCAGGTTATCTATTCAGACTTCATCCATTGCAATAGAATACTGATTTTGGGTCACATGGCTTCTATGATGTTCATGATACTCCTGGCAAGACTCCACATGAGAAAATGCATTGTCATCTGACGTCATTTTTGGTTTCAGCACCAATACCCCCTTCTCTTTTCAGATCCCTATGTTAGGGTCTGTCAGAAGGAAAATCACTTGGTTTAGACAACAGATATCCCTAAATCCAGGTTTTGTCAGCCACCACAGTCACCTTTGACTTTGCTTGGGGAGAAGTTTCAGGAGAATTAAAAGTGCAAGGTGTGTGGAACACAAAGGACAGATGCAAGTGCCACAGTCACCTTGGACTTTGCTTGGGGAGAAGTTTCAGGAGAATTAAAAGTGCAAGGTGTGTGGAACACAAAGGACAGATGCAAGTGCTTAAATATAAAAGAGCTGATTACCCTGATCAAGCCACTCAACTCTCGGAATCATCTTTGGTCCCCTGGACCTCTTCAAGTTGTTACAGATAATACCACATGCAAGTGGTGCATCAACAAGCAAGGGGATCATACCCCCACTGCAGACTAGCCATGTCTGCTTGAGATATAGCTTCACATCACACTTTCACTTGATAGGCATCCTACATTCTGTCATAGCAAAATTGTATGGTCTGCTTGTATTTCTTATTACTGTTTTATAATTTCCTTAGCAGACAGAGGACAGTAGGGTCTGGTTAAATAGGATGGAGTATCTCTCCAGACTCAAGGGAGAATATAATTACTTGTCATCATCTACACATGTTCTGTATATTTACAACTGCATTATATTGTACAATGTTGAAACAGAGTAGAAGTAGTTGTAAAACCCATATCTGACACCACTGACACACCTTTTGTATATATGCTGGCATGATACTCTATATGCACATAGGGCATGTTCTTGGGGATCTACACTTTCTCTTTTTGCAAAAATATGTTAAGCATGGCATGCCAATACAACATGCCCACTACCATGCTGTGGGTATTACCTCAGTTCAGTGGCTCTTATGGCAATCAAGATATGCACCTCACCATATGTAGTATGCATTGCACCACTGAATGTCCAGACATGTGCACTTTGACCTAGCATACCCATAAAATTCATATATTGCAACAGCTCTGTTCTACAGAATGAATAGGCTTACAATCCTGTAGTCACCAACATATGCAGACAGTAACAGGCTCCTTATCCACATGGCCTTTCTTTTCCCTGACCCACATTACATAACAATACTGGCATAACCACTGACATTCCATCGGCTCTTATGGCCGGTGGTACCATACTAATGTAATGTTAATGCTAACCCCCTTGCCTACAAAGCTAGTTGGTACCATGTTAGTATACCCTTGAACACACATCTTCCAGTAGGAAACTATGACATTTTATATTTATTCATCTTTAGTACCACTGGCTTAATAACATAACTAGGGGCTGTCTACTCTACCTGTAGTTAACTACATGGATGAAAGTCAGATGCATATATCTTACCAATATTTTTTCCTCACTCTGTTTCTCTGTCATTATCCTTGTTGTGTTACTTCTCTCCATTTATGTTACTATCTTATGTACTGAGGCACCAGTCCCAACATTTCATCTGCTTTGTCTTTATCTCCTGGCTGACCATCTTCCTAAAGGTCTGCATCTCTGTTGGGTGATGGAGAACATGAAACAGTGGAGACATCCTGGAGGTGTCCTTGGTGGCATCTGTTAATAGATCAATGGAGGGGGTTGTTGTTCCTCGCTCTAATGACACCACTGTTTTTTAACAACTTTATTGAATTATCACTAGTGGCATAGGCTAACTTACATTTACATAAAAGTAATCAAATCATATTAACAAGTTCACATTTACAAACATTGAACATAACACATATTGTTCTATAGCACATAATCAAAGAAACATTGCATAAGTTGTTCAATTCCTGCCTTTGCTTAAACCTACAAATCATTTTCTTCATGTACTGTTCCCATGATTTCCATTTTTTCTATGTAATTTGCTGCTACCCTTTTTTAAAGATCCTCCTTCCTATTCTTGTATGTCTGTTATAATATTCACTACTTCAAGTAAAGTTGGTTTAGATTTTGATTTCCATGTTTTAGTAATTGCTTTTTGGATAGCCACCAGAATTAAACTTAAGAGGGCCTTACTTTTTCTAGGCAGTTCAAAGCCTGCATTCCAATATTCCTGACAGAGTATTCTGTAGGAAATGTTTAAAGTCTGCCAGCTCATCAAACTTCAAAAATATATGATTCTAGGTACCTCTTTCTTCTCTATTACACCTCCAGCATTTGTTTGGGGTTTAGAAGTATCTGTGCAAACAATTCCAGGCAAAAATCCTAAATGTTTTAGATCTTGTTGCTTATTTTGGAGCAATACCTATGTCCTCCCATTGATTTTTTGTGAATTGCTCATCTAATCTCTCTTCCAATTCTTTTTGACCTTCTCTGATTGATTCCTAAAGTTATTGTGCAATATATTATATTCCTTACTAATTATCCATTTTTATACCTATCAAATAATCAAATTTACAAATTGTCACGTGTCAGTCATATGGTTAAATTCATATCATCAACAATTCACTCCATCAAACTGTTTTGACTGATATTGCATTGCAGTACGGATCAGGAAATTTGCCATTTTCCCTAATGTTGTGTGATCTTGGAGTTGGTATATATAATTAGCAGGTAGTGTGAGGGGTACAGGGAAGCTTGCACCCCTGCAAAACAGATTTTTGTTTTGTATGTGGGTGTTGTAAATGTTTTAATTTGTTTAAATAGATTGAATTGTCAATAATATGGGTTCAACAATATGACATTCCACAATTTGTCCATTCAATTGTTTGATAGATATCCATGCATTTTTAACAGCAGCTTATCTACATTAAGTTAAAAACTCAACCAGTTCAGGTCTTTCACTTAGGATCCCCCTATCCTTTTCACTTTGTCTATACTCTGATATCAATTTCTGATAGATGAAGGCAATCACTAGCCTGCAATCCAAATGTCATCTTGGCCTATTCTTTCTCAAATTATTTGTTCCTTGGTTCCTTTCCCTCCATCCTCCAATAAATTTTAGCCCACTCTTATCTATACTCTGCTCATTAATTGCAGCCACTCCTTTCAGCAGAATCTCCTTTCTCCATTCTCATGTAGGCTTAGTGTTTATTATACTTTCTGCTACTCTATGAATATAGTATTATGTATGATTGTTGATATCCTCATTTGTCCAAAATTTGATTCTTTCCATATTTATTGAATTATTCCCTTGTTTCATCATCATCACCTTCCACTTTGAATGGCAGCGTTCTTGTGTTACTTGAGCCTTAACTGTGTACCTCTAAAATATCCTTTAAATCAGGTAATCCTAAACCTCCTTGATCGATTGGGAAAATCAACTTATCCCATTTACTCTTGCACTCTCCCCCTCACAGATAAAATCCTTCAACTCTTTATTAATTGCTATCCACAGCTTCCTCTCTGCTTGACAAAAAATATGTCTGACCTGTGTATAACATTAAAAGAATCAAAGACATTTTTGTGGTTGTTTCTTGCTATTCATATCCATAGGCAAGAGCTTCCAGTTTCATAGATTTTGTATTATCTTTTGTTTAGTCTCTTCCTTCATATCATTTGTTGCCATACAAAATCCTTTTAGTCCATACTCCTAAATACTTCATTCTATCCTTTCTCCATAAATATGGGTATTGCAAAACCAATTCATGTTTTGGTACATAGTTTATAACTATAGCCTGTTTTATCTTCATTAGTTTTATATACAGAAAACACATGGAACAGCCTCCAAATGTTCCATAACACTGAGATGCCCTTTTCTAATTCCACCAGGTTCAAAATAATATCATCTACAAATAAAGCCACTTTTTTTTAAACACCATAGCAATTATATCCTTGAATTTCTGAGTTCCTTATTTTCTTTGCTGTTGGTTCTAAATTTATAATGATATATATATATATATATATATATATATATATATATATATATATATATATATAAACCAGTGGCCACGATTGAGGCTCCTTGATTACTGGCCCAGAGGTTGGGCATCACAATCTCTAAGTGGAATGTGAAGGATAAGGTGATAGAATGGCTTAACTGTATAGGTTGGAATTGGTGAAATCTGCTCTTAAGTGATATATGACGGGTGAAAAGTGTTTCTGGGTAAGAAAACAAGATAACAAGATGCTATGGTGGGAGAAAGAGCTTAGACTAGTGCAGAAACAGTTAGATAGGGAAGAAGGAGAAGAGTGGAGTGCACATATGCAGAAACAGCAGATACATACAGAGGAGGTTGCTGTGTCAGTGACCGAGAAGTGCTTGGGACACAGATAGGACTTTTGTTGGTGCAAGGGAGAAATATCAGGTAAATGGTTAGTAGTGAGAATCAAATCTCGGTGGGGGGGGTTGTGCATCAAAGAAGTGACAGGTAGATATGGGAAGATGGTACAGGATAAACTATCAATTGTACAGGTGTTTTGTGATTTCTTTAAACATCCAAGGTAGAAACTGTTGCACAGAAACAGCTGATGGATAAGATTTTCTCATGGCAAGCATCCATGTTGACTGATGAAGAGAGGGAGATTATGGATAGGCCAGCTGGGGAGAAAGAGGTTATGGCTGCCAGAGATATTCTTAAAGGGGGAAAATCATGAGGAAGTGATGGGTTTTTACAAAATGTTTAAGGATTTTGTAGCTGGTCCCCTAGATGTGGTTTTCAATGATGTAATAAATGCAGGCTATCTTCCAGATTCCTTTACAAAGGTGCTGGTACTGCTAATACTGAAGTGGAAGCAAGATAGAAGGAGTCCGAATAATTATCACCCTATATCATTAATAAATGTATATGTTAACGTTTTGTCAGGGATCTGTTTATTTATTTATTTATTGTCATTTGTTAACCAGGTTAGTCCAACTGAGCCAAGGGCTCATTTTCAGTTGAGATCCGAATAGAAAAGCTCCATATACAAGTAACAAAATTAGAAAAAGAGATATATTTACAATAGTATATATAGTATCAAGAAATTATACATCCAAAATAAAATCTATTATTTATACATTTGTGATTCTAGTTGCAGAATGATAGTACTGAAAGAACAATATATTCTGTATACAAAAATACAAGTAGCAGCAATAAACTGCATGTGCAATGGTATTTACATGAACATGGTGTAGGTATACAGTAAAAAGCTCATTAGAAAGATGGATAGAAAGTAAGAAATATGTTTAGAGTAAGGAAGTAGAGATTAGGGAGAGAAAAGCAGGATATCAGGTAGGAGTCTGACAAGGACAGGACTGGGTTTTTAGTAGGTAGTTTTTAAACTTGAGTTTGAATTGGGCTTTATGGGGAATACTTCTTATATTAAGGGGAAGGGTGTTCCAGGTATGAGTGACAGAGAATTTATATAGGGACTTTCCTATATTTTTTGTTGTTTTTTGGATGTCTAGTAGATGTTTGTCAGATGTGCAAAGCTGGCATCGGTGGTTATAGAGTACAATGTTAGTGATGGAGGGACAGGGGTAAGGTTATAGAGTATAAAGTGTGTAATATGAAGTTGTGGAAGAAGTTGTTTTTGGAATTCAGGCTGTAGTAAAGACTTAAGTGAGGCAGTGGTGGTATTTATATGGTAGGTTGGAGGCAAACCTAGCTATTTTGTGGTAAGTTTGTTCTAGTTTGGAGAGGAGAGATGATTGAAGGTTAGTAAGTACTGGAGCTGTATACAGAAGACAGGGTATGAGAAGAGACATGGTAAGGGAGGGTTTGGTAGAGGGAGAGAGAAGCTTGTGATTGTGGTACAGAATACCAAGTTTTTGGTTGTTTTTTTTTATACAATGATTGATATGCATGTCAAATTTTAGTTTGTCATAGATAGTAACACCAAGACGTTTAGTATAGGGTTCAGGTGTGATGACAGTATTGTTCAGTGAGGTAATGGAGAAGGTGGGTTTATGATGTGAACAAGAAGTTGTGGGAATTTTACCTAATTTAATTCATTAAAGCCAGAAGGACTTTGCTATAGGGAAACTAATGGAAGCTACGTGGTAGGCATTGTATCATCTTGTGGAGAAGGTGAGTATAGAACACTGAGCACATGCTGGAGCTGTTCTTTTTGATTTTAAAAAGCATTTGATTCATTGGAGTGGGGATTTTTGTTTCATAGGTTTTGTTAGACATTTATCAATGTTGGTGAATGCAATGTATAAGAACTCTAGAATTCAGTTGATGATTAATGGATATCAGTCACATGAAATTGTTTTTGAGAGATACACTCATTAAGGGTGCCCATTGTCCTTGATTCTAATAATTTTGGATGTTGAGACATTGGATCAGAATATACATTGGGTTATGGATGGTGCTGAATGTGAGTTGAAGATTTCTCTAATATTACTGATGACTGTATGCTAGTGACAGATAGACTGAATCTTATTTTACCATAGACAATAGAAGTATTTAATGCTTTTAAGGAAACATCATGTTTGGTGTGTGACTGGGCAAAAACAATTCAAGTAAGAGTAAGCAGACCTGCCTCTCCTATTGCTGATTACTGTATTAACAGGGAAAAGGGAGGCATACATTTGGAGTTGAAGCTTTTTAGAGACAAGTGAAGGGGCAACTCAAGTTAGTTACACTGATTTTTATGATAGTATCAACCACCAGTTAGCCATATGGTCACCTAAAATGTTTACTTTGATGAGTAGGATAAATCTACTCCAGATGTTTGTTTATTGGCAACTCCCAGTAATGGGCAAACAGGACAAGTGGCTGGCTAAAGTACAAAGTTACTGTTACAAATTTGTTAGGCACAGTAAAGGAACATGTATAGGCAAAGGGAGATTATGAGGGAGATGGAAAGTTGAAAGGTGGCACAGTGGCTCAGCAGATAACACCAAGAGGCTCCCTGGTTTAGTTTTCAGTTGGAGTGACTTCTGTGTGGAGTCTGCATGTTCTCATTGTGTTTGTGGGGGGTTTCTCTGGGAGATCTTGCTTCTTCCCACATTTCAAAGACATGCATAGGTGAATTGGATATACCAGACTAGTCATAAGTGTGAGTGTGTGGCTTGAAAGAGCAACTGTGGCTGAACCTTGTCTCTAGATAACTATCACTGTTGCACTGACACCCTGACTCCATGTGCAAAAATGGGGGAAAGGGTTGCAGATGGATGGGTGGGTAAAGGAAAACTATGGAGTGGGGGATATTAAATTGTATGCCATAATTTCTTCCATGTCCATTCCTATATATATATATATATATATATATATATATATATATATATATATATATATATACATATTTAGGAGAATAATTATTATCAGTGGAAGTTATGTAAAGAAGGGTTGTTTTTCTGGAAATGGCTGTTGAAGCAGGACATGATGACAGTGGAGGTGGTCAGTCCTTACTATAATGCTTTTTTCTTTTTTGTGTATTCTTAATAAACACTAATAAAAACAATTAAAAACAAACTATAAATAAAGTCAGTGCATGAAAAGCATAGCAGTCAAACGAATGCATGTTATGAGGCATAATATAAATATTGCCCTAGCTAAACACAATATACACAACGTGATGAAATTTGTAACTTTAAATTATAGGTGTTGCAGCATATACCTGAACTATGAAAAGAGAAGGCTGGGGTTTGGTATTTATAGTCCAGGACTTTACACATGCATATTGGTTATCTGTAATGAGTGCTTCTAGACAGATATGCAAATAAGCTCCGCACAGGTCATTTGTGATAAATAAGCATAAGTGAAGCTCTTTTTAAAAACATTCCTGTTTATGGCAAAAGCATAAACTATGCAAAAGTCAACATTAGGAACTTGTGAATTAATATGTAAAAGCTGGAGGATTCATATTACTTCATGTGTTTCTGAGTATCACAGGTGACCGTGGCTAAGCGTAATCATGTCTAAAAGCTATGCAGCCTGCAAAGTAGTTATTTTTATTTTTAAATAAAGGAGTCTATATTGCCTTATATAGGAATATCCTTTTTGTGGGTACCCTGATAATTTCATTAAAGAATACAAAGGTAAAAAACACAAACCACCACGATTCTCCAAGTTTCAGGCTCACATAAAATAAACAATCAAAGAATTCCAAGAACACAAGTGAACCCAAAAATGGCAAACTGCTCCAGCTCTTCAAATCTCTTTATTCACAAAGGTATGAGTGCTTTCACAAGTTGTACTGCTTCATCAGATACAAAAAAGAATAAAAAGACTGCATCAAATACTCTAATAAACAAATCACATGATGCATTTATTAGAGTATTTAATGAAGTCTTTTTATTCTGCCATTTTTGGGTTCACTTATGGACTTGGAAAGAATAGAAAGGGTAAGATAGAAAGATGGAAAAAAGGGAGACAAACAAAGAAGAGAACATGCAAGGAAAACATTAATAGGGTTTATGCTGGAGGAGGTGGGAGAGGATGGGCACTACATTTTTGTCAGGGAATAGACCTAGTTTTTTCAAGTATTTTTATATGAGAGGGTAGTGTGGATGGGAAGTAGGTAAGAGGGTAATGGACAAAGGATAAGGGAAGAGGGGCTGAATCTCTAGTCCACAGAGATTCAAACACTTCCACTGGCAGATGATAATGTGGTGAAGGACCACAATGTTGAGGGGGCAGGGGCATGTATCGGTGAGGTGGCTGGCATAAAATGGGAGAATGTGTTTTCTACACACTGAACAGAGCATTTGACAGGATGAATTTTTTCTATCTGCTGTCTTCTCTAGTGCATCCTCTACCAAGTTCTGAAGACCCCTTTTGGTGAGGCTTGCCAGGCTGTCACATGCCAGAATACCTGCAGGACTAGAGCAGCCATCCCACTCCTATGAGGGTGTGTCTGGATGGTCAGAGGGTGAGCACTCCCAAATCTGGGCGGTACTTGCCTGAGCTGCTCCAGAGGGATTTAAATCTGTAAATAGAAAAAGGAAAGTAAAATGGAGAAAAACAAAATAATAAAGGAGAACAAAATACATAATTAAAATAATAAAACAGAGAAAAAAGGGATGGGGAAAGAGACAAAATAGGAAATACACAATAAATCTACATATCATGCTACATGCCATTTCATTTCTTATAACAGTTTTACATTATAACCAAATCTTTATTAAAGTAAAACATGTGGACAGGAAGTTGTCATGCATACAATGGGAGTACATATTTGGGAACTGGTTGTGTACTTGAGAAGAAAGATATGAGTGGTGCTTATGCATACTTCTGATGAATTCATAGTGGAAGTGCTTGCAAGTATTTGGAAGCGGAGTGTGCTCCTCTCAATTTTCTATGCATTTATTTGTCTGGTGTACAATGCATTATTAAAAACACCTGTGCAAATATTAAAAATAATCGGATAAACAAAATAATGCTATTTATTTTGGCATATCTATTACATTTGCTCGAAGTGTAATGGTTTCACTGCAGTAATTTCCATCTACTAAACTGTAAAATAATTCCTCATGTTCACTAAAGAAAACAGTTTTAGACAAAACACAGCTGTTATATGTCTTATTTCTCACTTTTGCTTACACTAATGTAATGATTTCACTTCATTTGTTTAAGCTATGTGGTGTAAACCTTTTTTACACATTTCAAAGTAGTTTAAGATCACACAATGTGCTTTTGTAATGATTTTATACACACACACACACACACACACACACACACACACACACACACACACACACACACACACACACACATATATATATATATATATATATATTTATATACAACTCCCGTTCAAAACATCTAAAACTCATAACATCTAAAATCAAAACATCAAGACCATAACATGTAAAATCCATAACATCTAAAATGCATAACATCAAATTTCATAACATCTAAAATGTATAATATGTAATAGTGTATCATCAAACATGTACATGCTATAGTTTAGTCTAATCTCGTGGTATCACTATGAGATGTAGTTTTTATTTTTATAGTTATTATTTATATAGTGTAGGAATGTATACTATTTATATAGTGTTTATTTTGCCACTCTGTATGTTTTTTAGGCCATACAGATAAGTGATATGGACATTATGAGTACATTCTTTATGGTGATCGTGATACAGTGGGGTTAGGAAATTTACTTTTTCCCACAGTAGGGCAATCTCGGAGTTGGTATATTTAATTTACAGGGGGTGTGGTGGGCTATGGGAGGGGTGCAACTGGGCTTGTCCCCCTATAGAAATCAAGTAAAAAGTGTGTTTGTTAGTTTGGTATCATTATAAGTGGAGGGATGTTATTTTCATCTAATTTGTAGTGTTCGATGTTATGATGCACATTTTAGATGTTATGGAATTCGATGTTATGGTGTTTAGATGTTGTGGGTTTTAGATGTTATGGTTTCAATATTATGATTTTAGATGTTATGGGTTTTAGATGTTTTTTATAGGGGAAGCATATATATATATATATATATATATATATGTATATATATATATATATATATATATATATATATATATATATATATATATATCACAGTGGTGCAGGGGTAGCATTGTTGCCTTACAGCAAGAGGTTCTCCCATTTGATTCTCGGCAGGAGCGCCTTCTGTGTGGATTCTGCATGTCCTCCCTGGAGTTGTGTGGCATTCGAAAGACATGCGTGAATGGGTGTGCCTTCATTGAAGGTTGGACATCGGGCTGGAACCTCAGCACCATATAATCTACTGCCTGTCATTAGCGGAGTTCTGCTGTGGCAACCCCTAACCAGGAAAAGCTGAAAGAATATATATATATATATATATATATATATATATATATATATATGTTGTCTGTGTGTGTCTGTTTTACCCTTTGGGATATTCTGCATTATCCTTAATCTTTAAGGACATTATTTGGGTTTTAAAACTTCTAAAGTATAGCCAAACTGTCATAGGTGTGTACTAGGCTAATGGCCCTGGGGCCTTTTACAAGCTTAGCCAGAGGATTAGCCTGGCATCATGCCACCCGACCTTTGTTTCCAATGCCCTGTCAAGTAGAGCCACTGGAGTTATCCCCGCGGTGAATTTTCTCCACTTATGCTGTGCTGATGAGGTCACAAAAAGGCCAAAACATGCATGTCCACAGCTAATAGGGATTAGCTTTATTTGTCTGAATGTAACCATAAAGACTTAAACAGTTAAAAATGTCATGGTCATATAGAAACTATGTAGCTGAAGCAGTTGATGTCCTGAAGGGTTTATTTGCATATATCCTAATGGACTCCACTCCAGGAGGTTTAAGGTATTACACAATGAAAACTGTAGCTTGTCTGGGTTTTTGTTGCAGTTCTATATATAGGATAGATAGATAGATAGATAGATAGATAGATAGATAGATAGATAGATAGATAGATAGATAGATAGATAGATGACACACAGTAATACAATTACTTAAATAAATGGTTGTATGGGACTTGACTCATATTTACCAGAGGATTCAACCCAGCCTGGTTATTCTTTCCTGCTGACCCTTATTTCTTTCAATGTTGAAAATAAAAGATATAATACAGCTGTTAACTATATATGTGTATGGTCATGTGTGTGTGTGTGTGTGTGTGTGTGTGTGTGTGTGTGTGTGTGTCTATATATATATATATATATATATATATATATATATATATATATATATATATTTATATAAAGAGAGAGCGAGAGACAGGGAGAGTGAGACCACCAGTCAATGCATTCACTGCAGTACTTGGCTATTTATTTATTTGGATTTACATTTGCATACTTGTGAGTTTATGCAACAGAGATAAATTAAACTGGAAAGTATAATTGCAATTTTTTTGCAGTCTTTATAGAAACATAAACTATTTCTTGCAATGCAGTACACATATGTATTCGATTTACAGAGCTGCACATGCAGATTATCATGTTAATAAACATGTCACATTTGCATTTATTACGAAAAATGATAACACATAACCCATATCTTTGTTTTCAAAATATATATTTATGTATATGCAAATGTTTCTGATTTCCTCTGTATTTTCATAATTGTATTGCAAGTAATATTTGGAGTTGCATATATCCTTTTCAGGAAATACCTTTACTTATGTAAAGTTGTTATACTTGTTTATGTTTAATATGGCCCAACAAAATAGTGAACATTAACACAAATTTGTATTACTATAGAACTCTGGCCTTCTCTCTGCTGCATGGTTTTTCCACTTGGCCAGCTGTTCAGCCTTATGCTTCTGCCAGTCATCATAATAGTGATGTCACTTCTTGCCAGAGCATTTGATAAGTGTCAGAGATGACAGGTGGTCACCTGACTCCTGACAAATACCTATTTTCTTCTAGGTAGTGCCAATTCTGCATGCTTTGATAATTTCCCAATCTGAATCATTGAGAAGATAGAGCATGATAAGGGTCTCTTTGTTGGACCTGCTAGGAACACAGCCTCATGCCTTCACATATGATACCATAATGCAAAATGCCAAAAATCATAATGAAAAAAAGTATGACCAGGGCTGTATTTCTCAGGTTCAGAACCACTCCTTCTGTGGTGTGATACCTACCTCTCAACTTCTTAAAACAGGAAATTGGGACAAAGCCTGAAATAATGGGGGGGGGTGTAAAGGCCCAAAACTAGGGGCACATTCTAAATATTGCGCTCAAACTTAGAAAGCTGCTAGAATAACAGGATTTGAGTTGCATGTATTTTCTGAAGGATATGAAATATGAAACTCAAATGTATGTCCTTATTTAGTGACTTCAGTCTTCAGATCATCCCAGAGATTTGCCAAAAAATTACAGATTTTATGAGGAGCAGACCAAAAATAGACGGCAAAAATCTGAGCATTCCGAGAAAGTCTGAACATTTGCGAGGTATGTATCACCTTAATCAAACCCAGTTAACTAACTGGAGCATTACGCCACATATTGATATTATTGGTAAGTTTGGTTTCACCAGAAATGTTTGTCTCATACATTTGCATTTTCTTAAAAGTAACCAGTCATCTTTCACTTATATACTGGATAAAATCTGAAATATATTGATTGCTTGTTATGTCTATGATTTACAATTGCCACTGCTGCTGGTCATTGTATAAGGTGCATTTTTGAGTATATACATGTCTATCCATGTATTTATTTATTTAGAGGCAGGAGTGAATATTACTATGTGTGTTATAAGTTTTAGGAACTTATGAGCTGTGTGAGGTGCTAAAATATAGCAAATGATGTTATATGGGCAGAAATTACTCTTCATATTGGTGCAAACTGTCATTCAGATGGCTCCATTTTTCTTAACTATATTCTGATTGACATTAGTCTAGGGCCATTTGCACATTACCATGGCAAACTTCCAACTGCTGAAAAGTGCTGTGATCTAAGGAGCTGACCGCAGTGCATTCATGTCAGTCTGGGCACATGTTTAACATTGTTCAAAACTGATGTATGTCTATTGTGTGTTATTATGATCCACAGAGATAAATGAAAACAGGCCTCATTTGCATAAAACACATACATGTCCCTGACTTTAAGTGGAAAAGCTGAATGTTGTCATATTAATTTGCCAATACTTGAGGTAGGCAGCAAATGTCTTAGGATAGTAAAACTTTTTAAAGTAGGAAAACATTTTAAAAAATGTCATAATTTAATAATAAACACTTAAATCTAAGTGGAATTAGTGACTTAAATAATGTTATGTTTACATAAATTATATGAATATTATAATGGCAATAGATGATTGATGAATTGTGTGTCATTTAGCAATGGGATTTCAATACAGAAGCAGTGGAAATGATGTGATCACAAAAAATAATCTTTACTTTGGTATCATTTAGCTACTGTGCACACATGGCATAAAAGCAATCATTTAATTGTGAACTTCTGCAGCGGCAAGGATATCAACATGCAGCTGTATTTACAGGAAGATTTCTGAGTGACTGAGGTGAATAAAAACAAATTCAATATTGTGAATACATGACAAATGTAGAGGGTAATGGGAGATTGCATTTTGTCATACATCTGACCTGGATGCACCGCAAGTATTATATCTCCAATTTTACGTGGCTAGACTTAGATGTCAGTATATAATTATGTATTTTTGTTAGCAAACATGTTTTATGATGGTGGCATACACACTTGGTCAGTGTTTTGTAGTTTGTATTTAGAGTCAAACTATACCATACCAACACTACAAGACAGTCAATTCCCAGAACTCATCTACTCTCTACTCTTGTACATGCATCCCCAATTTTCACCAACCTAAAGAAAACAGATTTAGCAAAACTAGAAGCCTGCTACAGAAAACTAGTCAAATTTGCAACACATTCTCCACACAGATGCCACACTGCATGCACTACTTAGAATTACCTCACTACTTAACCTACACCCAGCTTATCATTGCCTGCATCCTGAATCACCTAACAGATAAATGCCCTGCTCTCCAAAATTTCCTCCAATCCTAGACCAACAGTCAGGTTCTTTGTTACTCAAACAAATCTCTACTACAAATCATTAACTCCAACAATAGTGCTGGGGACATTCTCTACTACAACTATATCTCTAGAATTTGGAATACCATCCCTCAACCTATCACAAGCACAGCAAACCCATCACATTTCTAAAAACAACTTAAAAATCACCTGATCAAAACCTGCTTTTCCCATGATCTAGTCCTGTCTAAATCCCATTCTTCTGTAGATTAACCATCCACAATTACCTTCTTCCACCCTCACTGCCCATCATATATAACTCTACAAAACTCGGTACTATCCTAATCTCCTCTATCCCCCTCCTAACAAACCATAAATCTATTCATTCGCTTTTCCCCCTATAGAAACCAAAATCATCTTCTGTCCTGGCTCTCACTCTACATAGCATACCTTTCCATTAATACTTCTCTCTCTCCATATAAACCCTTAACCTACCTATCTTGTCCCCTCACTTAACCTAACCTCTTATCCCCTCCCCTTTTCCTATCTACTCCTCATCACTATACATTTTCCTAACCTTTGTTTCTCCTTTTGCTTTTTCCCTATCTATGCTCCACACTATACTAACACACAAGTTATTACTGCCTAGTTTCCCTCCTCTGTAATTCCTCTCCTCTTCTCTCTCAACCCTGCACTGTAAGACATACAGAATAAGTACACTATAATAAACAAAACTCATTTAACTATCTAGTAGAATATTTATGTCTGAATCAATCTAATGTCGGTAACTAATGTGCAAGAATGTTTTATCTAATGTATGTAAAAATGTTTTTTCTATGCAGCGGTGGTGCAGTGGTTAGAGTTGTCACCTCACAGCAAGCGGTTTTCAGGTTTGATTCTTGGCTGGAGCACCTTCTGTGCAGAGTCTGCATGTCCTCCTCACAGTTGAGTGAATATAAAGATATGCAGGTAGATGCGTGCATGTGTGGGTGTGCCTTCTTTGAAGGTTGGACACCAGGCTGGCAACTCAACACCGTACAAATCCACTGCCAATCATTAGTGGACCAGAGTTCCGCTGTGGCTACCCCTAAAATCCGAAAGACAGTTTATGTAAAAATGTTTGTTCTCTCCATTAATGTGAATTTTTTTGTGTATGCGAAATATTCAATGTTGCTCATTAACAAGCTAATGTAATTATGCTAACAGTGTCTGGAACTTTTCTCCCCAGGCCTCTGCTGAAAATGGTGACACACCCAGTTGGACTTTCCCAGTAAACAAATGTCAAATAAAAAATAATAAAATAAAGAAAAGCAGATTCAATCAAAACCTTTTCACTCTGTGACTGTTCCCCCTTTTATTTAACATGTGGTAATGATGGAAAATAAGGGACCAAAGCAGAGAAAGGAACTTCACCTATGAAGAAAATCACATCCTCTTGGCATCCCTTATGACATATGACAAACTTCTGTTTGGTAAAAGGGGGTCAAACTAAGCTGACGGGTGCTTCTCCATATTAATAAAGTAGATGGCAAACATTGAAAATTAACACAGAGCAAGAAGAAGGCAAATGATAGGATGTGCTAGAAGCAAGAATAAGCTGAATGCAATTTCCCATACTACTACTATGGCAGACAGTTATAACATTAACATCAGATGAGGAATACCGTCTATCCATCTGTTAGAATTATTATGATACAGTGGATGCTGATGGATATTATCAATGTTTGCAGCAGCAACTCTCTTCTGCTCAAGAAGGTTGATGTAAAATCAATAACATATATTTATACTGAGAACTGAATGCTGACAATGAATTATCGCATTAAACATGTGACAATCAATTATTAACAGGTGAACCTTATGCATCAGTACAGAATGGCAAATTAAGGCAGTGTGCATAGTAAGTGTCCCACACATCCCTTTATAAGCATGCAAGAGTGTATACTATTTCATTATTAGTAATGTTTTCATATCATTTTTTACAGGGTCAGCATCAGAAACAAACACACTGACAAATTTGGAGGATATCAGCAACACAGTGGGTGTTGTTGATGATGATAATGGTGATGATGATGATGATGATGGTGATGAGGATGACGATAATGATGATGCTATAGTTACATTAATGAGGCAGATCAAAGAAAGTGGCAGGCAGTCCTCAAGTTTACTGGCAGGATCTCAGACCCCACAATATGTTAGTAACTCTGCAGGAAGTGACAGTGCATGTCAAAGTTACAATCAGCCATGTACAAGATGAACAGCCATGGACTTTAACACCAGTATCTGCTGACTAGCAGGAACACTTTCAGGATGATGGCAAACATTCAGAGTTCACAATTTTCACAGAGACACCATTACAATGGGGAACCAGGCACACGTATTTGTTGCAGCTACCCCAGAAAACACATAATGGGCTGACTGCAAAACAGGAAATGTGTCATGACATTGATAGGGCTCAGAGTACTGCCACAGAGAGGGTCAGGTGGAAATGGTCAGAGTCCTTCAGGGTATGTGTGTGGGTTTCCTGAACTATTTGGATGGCAGGGAGTAGGGATAATGCCATGGCCACTCTGAGGATTAGTATGGTGATACACTAAGTATCAGTAGCCACATCCATTTGTACACTAGTGGGACATAATAGGGTCAGGTTGGAGAAAGTCTTGCAAAGGGAAGAGAACAGGATACTGTCCAGACACATGGGCAGAAATCTCATGATAAAACTATTGCTTTTCACAAAAGTAAAGTTAGTAGTCAAGATGAAACAAGTGCAACAGATTTCATGCAGGCCATATCATGGTTCATGTACACATTGCAGAACTACCCATTCAAGGTCACTATCATGGTCATGCAGCATTGTCAGATTACTGTCAGCAGGATCACCTGCATCAAGTAAGTCACAGTTTCGTAGGAAATCACCTGTTCTCATGGTAGTCCCATTTTAAAATCACTTGTGCTGTCATCTAGCCTATCTTTAGGAGATGTGTATAACTCATTTGGTCACCTTCAAAGACACAGTTGATTGCTTAACTTAAATAGGGATAAAAAAAAAAATATATATATATATATATATATATATACATATATATATACATATATATATATATATATATATATATATATATATATATGTATGTATATATATATATATATATATATATATATATATATATCTATATATATATATATATATATATATATATATATATATATATATATATAGGTCTACCTGAAAACACCGACAGTGCACAACACCGACGCCGAGAACACCGACACCGGAAGATCGTCAACAGAGAAGACAGACAGTTGTGAATCCCGACACTGAGAACACCCACATGTTAAGGTAAGTGTGCGATAAAGGTGGACATTAGGGTCAGGGTGTGGGTAAGGTAAGTGTTTGATAGTGACGGACGTTAGGGTAGGATGCGGGTCAGGTAAGTGTGCAATAGTGATGGACTTGAGGGTTAGGGGCGGATTAAGCGAGTTAGGGTTAGGGTTCAGGTAAGGTAAGCGTGCGATAGTGACGGACCTTAGGGTTAGGGTTTGGGTTAAGGTTAGTGCGTAGACAGTTGTGTATGTAAGGTTTAGTGTAGGTTTGTAAGGTTTTTGGTGTGCTTGTGTTGTGTGTGTGTGTGTGTGTTTTTCAGGAAAGGTATTTGTTTTGTTGATTGTCGGGATTTTGGTTTGTCGGGCATGTGAAGTTCCGTGTTTTTGAACTTTCTTTGTCATTTTTTTAGTGTCGGTTATTTCGTTGTCGGTGTTTTGGCGTGTCGATGTTATCAGGTCG
This sequence comes from Protopterus annectens, assembly GCF_019279795.1. Lineage (NCBI taxonomy): Eukaryota > Metazoa > Chordata > Ceratodontiformes > Protopteridae > Protopterus > Protopterus annectens. The sequence goes on along the minus strand of NC_056731.1, from coordinate 1,053,872,733 downwards.
ATCCATATATATATATATATATATATATATATATATATTTTTTTTTTTTTTTTTTTTTTGGTGGGTGGGGTGGAACCAAGTTTGCAAATGTATGCATTTCATCCCTGTAGATCTACTATGTAAACCATCAAGGAAAGATGAAAAAAAATCAATGTTGTCTGTATTACCATTGTTAAAGGTGGCAGTTGCCTACAACATAAAAGTGGTAAGGCACAATAATTTTAAGGTGAAATACAATAAGAGAATTAAAAATTAAAATGAGTATCCAGTCACAAAAACATACATTGCTAATACTTCACCCTCACCATTGCACAAATGATGGCATTTTGTACGTCTTTAAATTTACAAGTTATTGTGTATGTTATCATAAAAATAATCTAATGTGCAATATCATAGCCAACAGAATTTGAGTAAAAATTGAATAAATATATAAAAAAAGTTTAATATGTTTTCATTCAATTGCAATTCATTAAGTCATGAAATATTGAAATACTGAGGACATTTAGTACTTATATAATTAAGGTAAGTACTACAGCAGAGAGAAATATGATTATTATTTAAATGACACCTTATGACATCACTAAACAGGAGTCAACTTTAACAATAATATGAGCAACATCTTTAAAAGAAAAAAAAAGTAATATTTTAAGGTGAAAGAAAATGTCAGATAAACAGTGACAGCAGACCATGCACCACACAGCAGAGCCCAAAGATATCACTGCATGCATCAATTACATACTATGTGTCTTTTACAAGAAAGTAAACACTAAACTGAATAACATGGTTCATAGTTCTGGACTAGATGCTGCCTCTTTAGCTCTGTAGCTGTATGCCATGCATGAGCAAGCCACATGGAGTTCATTACTTCTGCTGCTGGCTGGCCATCATTAATTGTACTTGGATTGAAACTTGGGGCTGCAGCAAAAGCATGGGGTGTTTCACCAACAGACTGGTGCATGATCATGTTATGCAGACTGCAACCTGCAGTAAACATCCTATACATAGTAGCTGGGTCATATTGAAGGGCCCCCCAAGACTCAACCAGGCTCTTGAAATAACTCTACAGAAGGCCAAAGACCCTCTTGATGACAGAGGTCTCCTCTGCAGCTCCACTGTGATTCCTTACTGGTATCATGAGCGATGGTTCCTGAGCATATCCCACATCACCTGAAAAAAAGGGCTTGAGACAAAATAGTATTCAGCAATATATTTTAACATAAAAAACTACTTAAATACAATATAAAAGACAGTTATATGTCCACTTACCAACAAGATGAACACTGGGCATGTTATCACTCAGGAAGAGGCAGTAGAATGAGTTCCACATATAGGAATCATGAGCAATGGCAAGATGCTGGTGATGCACCCCCATGCATCACAGACTCCCTGGCAATTGATAGAATAGTAGCTCTTCCTATTGCAGTAACATTCAACATGTGGACTAGAAGAGACCTTAATTGCAACATAAGTGCAGCCTTTTGCTCTGAGCACCTCAGGAAACATGCCACCCAATAAAAGGCACTCAGAATCTTGGCTCATTCCCAAAGTGGCATGGTGAAATAGATGTACTGATCCAGGCGTGCCAAGAGTACATCCAGGAAGTGGCAGAGCATCATAGAGGCAGAAGCCTGTGAGATACGCAATGTATCTCCTTTCTGTCTCTGGAATGTCCATTGCAAGCATAGTGAGGGAAACACATACTTTAGCATCCACAGAGATAGACAGTCCACACATTCCTCCAGTACTCCTATGGGCATCAAACATACCAATTAAGGGGGGCGTGGCCAAGATGCCAAACAGCTAACAGCTCAGAATTTTAGCTCTGCCTTTTTTTTACTATTCTGACAGGAAAATTTATTATTTTTGTAGAAAAAAATTCAAAACCTACTTATAAGAATGACTTTATCATCTGATTGGTGTTTTTTTTAATGAAAATCAACTTAGAACAGCTGTGCTTTCTGTTTTTTTCCTGTCAGAGGTTCTTACATAAGTGATACAGTCATGAGTAACTTGAAGAACTCACATCAGGAGAACATGATGAAAAAGGTGCAACAATCTATCATAGCAAATATAAAGGAACCTTCAGTCAAAATGGACAAGTTGGAGAATAAAATAGACAGTGTAAAACAAGACAGCAGAAAACAACTGGATTTACTTAATAAGGTAATTAAAAAACAATCTGAACAAATTTCTTCTATTGAAGAAGCTGTAAATGACATTAATGGCAGACTGAGTGAATGCAGAAGTCATAATGAATTTCTACTTAAACAGAATAATAAACTTCTAGAAAAAGTAGAAGATTTAGAAAGTAGGTCAAGGAGGAATAACATAAGAATCTACGGGGTACCTGAAAAAGAGGACGGTAGTAACATAGTGCAATTCTTATACAACTGGTTACCAAAAGCGTTAAACCTGCCTGAATCTTTATCATTTGGAATTGAGAAAGCCCATCGATCATTGTCAAAACCAGGATCTGGAAGCAACTCCTCAGCTCCAAGATCCATAATAGTTAGATTTTTGTCCACTCAAGACAAGGACTTGGTATTAAAATCTTCCTGGTCAAACCCTCTTGTTAAAATAAATGGTAACAAAATTTGTTTTGATAATGATTTTCCTCCACTGTCACCACTAAATGGAAAGAACGTGCTCCTTTAATTAAATCCATCAAAAAAGTCCAAAATTAAGGCATAGGTATTGTTTCCGGCTAGATTAAAAATGTACTTGTATGATGGTGAGAGGATCTTCAGCACCTTACAGGAAGCCATAGACTTTATTCAAAAGAAAAATGTAACAGATATTAAAGAAATGGATAGGTCTGCGCAAATAAAGTTTGAAGAGACATGGAACAAAAAATGATTGGTCTGTACAGAAAGGAGCCAAGAAAAATCTAAAAGACAAATAAAATGATGCATTAGCCTACACTTTGTAATAACTAAGCATTTTACTTCCCAGGTTGACTACAGTGAAACCTTAATAAGGTAAATGTGTTTTATTTCTAGTCCTTTTCTTCCCTTCTCCTGTCTTTTCTCTTCTTTGTTGTTTTTTTTTTGGCACACTCAGACTCTCTCCCTCATCTTCTTTATTGAATTCTGTTTGTATTGGTCACTTCAATCCATACTTTAATTTTAATTAATTTCTTAGTCATTCTCCCTTCCAGTAATTGATATTAATAAGATAAGCTTACATAATTGATAGTTTTGTTTGTAAATGCTTTAGAATCATTACAGATATCTATTCACAGCAGTACTGAAAAGGTGATGCCTCATACTGTATTCTTTGACTTGCTGCTGAAGTTTGAGTGGGGTAGTAGATGTGAATGAGGCTCTGTGGAAAGCTATTGTTTCAGCGTTTTTTTTTTTTTTTTGTCTTTCTTTCTGTTTGTGTTCTGGCATATTGGGGAGAGAGGAGGCTATGCATGGTTGGGTTCTGTGTGCAGTGACATAGAAGTGAGAGGTTTAGTTTAGTTAAATGTTCTTTATATATGTTAATTAGCTATTTTCCTTAACCCCAGACTAATGCACCATTTCTTTAAGGTAGCTTAAGCCTTTCATAGTTGTTCATTACTTGCTCCTGTTTTAATTTTCCTGCCTGATGTCTTTATATTGCAGCTGTGATCTGTTTTTGGCTTGCAAGCTGCTTAAAATCACTTTCTCTTAATTTTGCTGCTTAGAATTGTCAGCGGCAAGTCCATGAAGTATTGCTGACCTTTGACACCACATAGGGCACAGAAATGGAACGCTCACTATGAAAAATAAAACTATTTTCTCTGAATATTGGAACTTTATTAAATGAAAGCTTAGAAAGGAGACTAAACAGGTGCCAAATAATACTTACTGCCACAGATTCAACAAAACAGAGAGAAGGTAAAAAAATCATCAAATAAAACCGAGTAAAACCTTCAGATCACAAAAAAGGCAGTGTCATGTTTATGGTAACAGAACATTTGGTTTAGCTCTGATATTATTGAATCTGTTTTCACATTGCTGTATTTATGTATGAGATATATAATGTGGTTTGTGGTGCATAACAAACTAAGGCAGATTATTTGCCACAGTATGTTGCTAACTGAGGGATGGTGATTCTGCCAGATCCCATACATACTGTGACTACTGTCTCTCTCTTCCATACACTTCCCTATTTTGTTTTTCTTAATGATATCTGTATGGTGAAGATTGCAGAGCTGGAGATAACATGGTCATTTTTATATTGCAGCACAGAGATCAAAGTGAGCTTAGATGCAGCTGAACAGAACTGGCTATTTTCTTCATTAGTCTTGCAATTTTTATTTATTTTTAGTTGTCTAAAGACAAAACTGATACTGTGCAATACTTTTCTTAATGTGTTATTTTATTTATTTTCAGAATTAATGAGGTTGTAGACAGCTGTGCGTTAGCCTCTTATATGAGTAACATATATACTGAATAACTAATAAATGTGACAGAGGCAAATGTTAATACTGCATTTTATATCTGGAGTTCTTGTTAGTTTATTTAACAGTAACACATCTGGATATGTTCTGATTATGAACATATTAAAACAGATACAATATTCTGACCAAGATTTTCACAAGGATTTACTGGTCATGTTACATAAACATTTCCAACAAGTTGTATTATTTCTTTTCTTATTTTTTTTTTTATGTTTTTGTTTTTGTCATTAACTGAGGCTCACAAATTATTTCTCATATAATTGAAACTGTTGGGCTATGCAAAAGTGAATGTCAGAACTTCGACACAGAACTAAAACAGACATTCTATTCACCTGTTTCTTTGGGTTAAGAATCTCATATTTATTTGCTTTTTCTAACTTGAATTATTTTTCTAATACTGTAAGGAGGTTTAATATTTTAGAGAAGGTAGAGTTAAGGGTTCAGTAATATCTGCATCAGTATTACTGAAGAAGTTTTATCTATTAGTGCCAGTAGTATAGTGGTTAGCTAGAAAAATGGGTAATTATAGCACTGGGGCCTTTAAAATTATCTGTAAGTGTTGAGGTTTGAGATTGTCTTGTAGTATCTAGTTATCTTCCCTATATTACTGAAGAGTACATTAATTTGCTTTATACAGTTAATAGATGAGGACTGAATGTCACTATTGTACAATCACTGATTTTTTTTTCTGTCAGTCTTGTTCACTGTTGAGTGATAACTGCTCAGAGTTATGCTGATGTGTGATACAGTCAGTGTTAAAAAGAACCAATGTATTTAATTGGTGGAAATCTCATTCCATGTGCACTAGTAAATAAAATATGCTGAGTTGTTTTGATTTCCCTGTGGTTATGAGAAATAGCATCATACAATGAAATGGCCTTTTCCCCTCCAGAAAAAAGAATTAAAAAGGGGAAAGGAAAAGAAAAAAAAAATGAAAAAAAATATTAATTCTGTTTCACATCTATGTTATCGGTTCAAGGCGGAGGGGAGAAGGGGGGAGGAGGGGAAGGGGAGGAACGTTTCTTGGCCATATTCTGTTCTAATTATTTATATTTGTATAATGTTTAACACTTATTTTTCATATAAAAGAATTGATAGAATATTGCTTTTTTTATTTTCTTTCTCCATTGTAAGCAATTTTAATGGTGTTACAAACTCACACATATTAAGACAGAATAATGTAGTTAATTACAAATTTTAGCTGAACTGTCAACAAAGTGTTATCAAAATGACCTAATATTAATATTGCAATAGTCCAGGTTACTATATATTTATAATTATTTACTTATTATTATATAAGGTAAGAGATGAAGACAACATATTTGGATTGTGAGATGTGGATGGAAGGTGGTTTGATTAACAATTTAGTCAAACCAGGAGCATATTGTTCCATGTGTACCTTTGTATATAGAGTTTCATTATGAAAATCAAATGTTAGAATGTTTGTTTCATCCTTGATAATTTATTCTACAGGTTATAAATCAATAGATGTAAAACCATATTACAGATACTCTACTTATGCTTTATTCACAGGACAGTGTATACATGTCTATCTATTAATGTCAATGGCATTAATAATAATACTAAAATAGCCAGTTTACTCAAGTTTATTAAATTGTGTAAACCACATATAATATTTCTACAAGAGATTCACTTGCTAAAAAAAAATTTCGAAAAATTATCCTTTAAGGGTTATTCAATCTTGGCTGACTCTTGTTATAAAAATAAAATGAGAGGTACACTTATATTCTGGAAAGATTCTGCCACCATGCCTAATATACTAAGTACTTTTTTGGATAAACATGGAATGTTATGTTTGGTGGTATTAGAAATGACAAAAAATGCTATACATTAATTAACTCTTATTGGTTACCTGGACCACTATATGACAGAGGTGAAATCATCTTAGGTGGATATTTTAATTGTTTATTATCAGACAAAGATGCATCCAGAGTTAATAAACCTAAAATAACAGCACAATCCAAGAAACTGAATCCTTTTATCTATTCAATGAACTTCAGAGATATCTATGATCTAAAAATAGCAGGATCCCTAAATTATACCCATTACTAAGATTTGGAACCCAAACAAACATAAACAAGGTTTTTATTTTGAATAATCTATACTCTAAAATACAAGAAGTCTTAATAATATCATATCCGTTCTCTGATCATAAAGCCCTCACATTCAACTTCTGCTTAAGAAATGGTGATTTAATTTTTTGGCAGAGAATTGCAGCATACAAAGTTAAACTTAAGGGTTTTATAGACTGGGTTTTAAATGAAGTCAACACTTTTCTGGAAATTAACAATAATGGTGAGGTTACCAACATCATGCTATGGGATGCATTAAAAGCCTACTTATATGGCAGAATCAATAATTGGTATATATTCTAAAAAGAAAAAGAATGAGATAGAGAATTACTAGAACTTCAAGCCAAAATAGATAAGTTAAAATTAAACTGAATACCAAATGATAAAGATGTTCACACTGAATTATTTAATTTAAACAAAAATATCTAGAAACATTAAAACACAAAGCTATAATTAATATGGAAAGACTTATGCTACAGTCCTACTCTGTAAATCCTAAACATTTACATAAGCTGACCATTAGGACTAAACAAATTATTAACTTAAATCTTATGAATGAATGAAATAAACAGTTAATAACTTCACAAAAAAAAAAACAACTGATTGAAAAAATATACTGGAGGCATTTAAAACTTATTACAAATCAATTAATGATAATAATATTTCTATAGAGAACAAAGTTATAATTGATAAATTTCTCCAAAATAATGTTAGAAATAAAATATCTAAACAGCAAAATAAAACACCAAACAAACCGATATCATTATTTGGGGTCTATATTAGAACACCGAACATTTGAAATGTCAAGTGTTCTAATATCGACCCATTTTCAGTGTACGCTGAAAATATTGAAGAAATAGAAAACCGAATTCTTTCCTAGGGAAAGAATTTGGTTGTCCATTTATGTTGCTTTGGTATTTTCAGCACTCTGGTGGAAAGTTACGGGTCGGGTTCAGGTAAGTGTGCGAGTGTGTGGATGTGTGGGTTAGGGCAGGTTAGTTGAGTTAGGGTTAGGGCTCGGGTCAGGTAAGTGTGCGATTGTGTGGACGTGAGGGTTAGGGCGGAGTAGGTGAGTTAGGGTTAGGGCATGGGTGAGGTGACTGTGTGATAGTGATGGACCTTAGGGTTAGGGTTTGGGTTAAGGTAAGTGGATAGTTAGTGTTGTATGTATAGTTTAGTGTAGGGTTAGATGTATGAGGTAAGGTGTATGTGTCTGGATTGCTGTTTGTTTGGTGTGCTTGTGTTATGTGTATGTGTTTTGGAACAGCAATTTTTTCCCTAGGAAGAAATTTGCTGCTCCAAATGTTCGATGTTTTGTATTTTCAATTGCTAGGGTTTGATATTAGAACACTCGACATTTCAAATATTCAGTGTTCTAATATAGACCCATTATTTGAATTGAAAGATCAAATTAAAAATGTAAAGAACAACAAAGCCCCTGGCCTAGATGGAATAATACTAGAAATGTATAAAATCTTCTCAGACTCAACATTAAAATTACTGCTAAATGCATTTTCTATTGTCAAAACTGAATTTAAAGTGCCTCCTTCTTGGAAATATTATTTAATTTCCCCAATACTAAATCAAGGTAAAAATTTGCAACTATGTTCCTCTTATACGCCCATTTCTTTGTTAAATATCGATTATAAAATATGCATGTCTATATTGGCTAAGAGGTTAAATAGCATATTACCTAACTTAATAGATTATGATCTAACAGGCTTCATATTACACAGGAAAGTTCAGGATAATATTATTAGATTATTAACTCTAATTGATATTGCTAACAAGACCAAAAAACAACTTACTATTATTAGCCTAGATATTGATAAAGCCTTTGATTCTATTAGCTGGACATATCTACATAAAGTACTTAAAGGATATAATTTTTGTTTGGAATTTATTAATTTAATATTAAAATTATATAATGATTATCAAGCTTATCATAAAATCAGAGCATGCTTATCAACGTCATTAAAAATTTAAAAGGCATAAAGCAAGACTGCCTGCTGTCACTCATATTATTTGCAATTTCAATAGAACACTTCTCCACATTTATAAGCAACAATTCTAATATAAAATGATTCCCTTTAAATAGCAAATAGTGTTCAAAAATTCAGCTGTTTGCAGACAACATTCTTATAACAAGTGAAGATATAGATTTATCTTTACATTATATCATCCAAGCAATCAATCTTTTTCAAAAGATCTTTGGCCTAAACTTCAGAGTAAGACTGAAACACTATTAATTAACAAAAATATAAATAAGAACTTGCAAAACTATAAAAAATATAATTGGGAGAACAAATCAATTCAATATTTGGGGATTAATATTAAACCTATATGGAAGGAAACAATACTTACAAATTATACAAATTTGTTAAACACAATCACTAAGTTAACTAATAAATGGAATAAAATATTTTTACTATGGAGGATAGACTAGTATTGATAAAAAGGTCATATTACCCAAAGGTTTATTCTATACACAATCTTTGATTTTAGTTCCTAAAAAAAAATTCAAACAAATAAACAATATACTGATTAAGTTTCAGCAAATACCAAGAATAGCCTATAACTGGCATGGAAAAGGTTGGGATAACAATGGCATTAGTTTTCCTAACATTGAATTATATTCAAAATCTAATATTATAAATTATATTACATTGGCTAAGTACTAACTATACTTCAAGCTGGAAACAACTACATAAAACGTATATAATACCTGGTACTAGTTATGATGAGCAAATAAGTCACCTGTTAGACACTAGCAAAATTTATTGGATAATACAAGATTACCGTCTATATAATAAGAAATTTAATAATTTTACTTTTGGTATTAATCAAATCCTCAATGCCTTTAAAAGTATAATAGAAAGTAATTATATTGTTAAACAACTATTTTTCTTATATTTCCCATTACTTATACTCCAGATTGCATAGACTCCTTTAATATAAACAAAATGCTAAATCTTAAACACAATAACCTAAAATTTTGGTATCAGTTTCTAGATAATACCAGAATTCAATCGACAAATTTTCTGTTAGCTAGATATAATGTAAATCATGATAATTGATTAGTTCTACAAACTCTATGTCAGTTCATTGAAAATAAGGTAAAAATTTGAATAAACTCATTAACAGATTTTTTTACCAACATTTTCACAATTCTTAATGTGTAACAACTCGATAAACACTAATAATAGATTGTCCATTTCAATTACATGTAAAATACTACATTATGAATACACACCATTTGACTCTTCCTTTTGGGATTACCCTACAAAAGTCAATAAAAAAACATTTTCAGCAGATAACAAAACATTGTTATTAAAGTCTGTGAACTGCACCACATTTTCTCTTTATTGGAAGTTGCCTACTTGGAAATTTATACATAGAAGTTTTTTACTACTCACAAAATAGCCATTATTTCTAAAACTAAAGAAACAAAATGTTGCAGATGTGATGAAGGTTTAGAGGCTAACTGGGTCCATATGTTTATTGAGTGTAGAATTGTTTTACAATTTTGGAATAACTTCAAATACTCTATAAAAGCATTGTGGTCAGATAATTGTGTCATCACTGATTCATTGTTGCTATTCAATGTCCCATTCCAAATGTAGGCCCAAAACATCAAATGTCTCTCCTTTGGTCTTTTTTGGCCATTGCCAGAAAATAAATTACAATGAATTGGAACAGTAAACAGATCTCTTATTTACTGACTTTATATGCTTGACTAAATGAGTATGTAATAAAGAATTGCAAACTGTTGTTACTAGAACATCTAATACAAGTCATAAGAAATTAACCTGGCAGAAAGTATAAGTTTTATTAGGCAAATATTAATATTACATATGACTTATCTTGTACTTTGTCATGGATGTTTGTATATAGTTATTTTGTTGTTTGCACCCTTTTGTTATATTTGTTCATATTGTTAAATTTTGGTTATAAAATCAAAAAAAAGTTGTTGGAAAAAAAAAACATACCAATTAAGACCCTTATAATGTCCCTGTCCTCTATGAACATATCAAGGATTTCCTGATTGTCAAAGTTGTAATGCGATATCCTTTGTTTATATTCCACATTCTTGGTCAGCAATCACCGTTAATGCCAGAAATTCACACCTGGAAATATCAAAACTTGCAACAAGCTGCAGCATTATCATGGAATGCAATTTTGATAGATTCAGCAAGACTTCCCTTTATATAACATGTCTGTAAACACTCATGTTGGAAAATTTCAGGATGAGTCACAAGTGGTATAGTCACTACTTTATTAGCAAATGCTGAGTTACATCATTCTTCATTGACATCTCCTTATTAGTACATCTGCAGAGGCTTATTCAAGGTCAATGCAAATTTAAATAAATTTCCTCTATCAATCACAGCTCAGCTGGGCTCATTTGGGGACAAAGCAGATAACATAAAAACATTTGAGTAAATGACTATGAATACCACCCTATGAAAATATATTATTATTATTATATTTATTGTTATTATTATCATCATAAACATCATCATTATCATCATCATCAACATTTTTACTGGGATTCAGAAAGGCTTCCCTCATGTGGAAATCTTAAATCCAAAGGTTGCTGCATCATACTAAGCCTGGCCATTTAGATACTGCTTTCCTGCTAGGGTTTTCCTCTGGTGCTGGCTATAATGCACAGATTGATCTCATGGATAGAGCTGCATGTAAATGTGGTAGTAAATGGAGCACCTAATGCAAACTAGTCGTGTATTCTTACATAGAAATGGTGCTGGCAGCATATTAATGAGGTAGAGGGAGTCACTGAGTTAGAGAATCAGTCTACTGAGTTAATTTCTTAATGAGGTAGAAAAACAATCACTGTAAAAAAGATGGCATTCATCAAACCACACCTATTGGCTCATACTGTGACCACACGTAGGTATCAGTGAACAATAGCATTGTATTTGTGTGGACATGTGGGTGTTTGTCTGAGGTGGCATGATCACAGCTGTGTGAGTGTGCAATGATGTATATGTATGTATATGTGTGTGTGTGTGTGTGTGTGTGTGTGTGTGTGTGTGTGTGTGTGTGTGTGTGTGTGTGTGTGTGTGTGTGTGTGTGTGGTGTGTCTTGGTGTTATGAAGGTATCTGACTGAGAAATCTATTGGTTTAGCAAGTGTTGCCTGGGAAGGATGAAGGGGCTTGTTTATGGCTCTTGGTGCACGTGTGTGTGTGTGTATGTGTGTGTGTGTGTGTGTGTGTGTGTGTGTGTGTGTGTGTGTGTGTGTGTGTGTGTGTGTGTGTGTGCACTTGTTGGGGTGCCTATGCTACTCCATGAGCTGGTATGGAGAACACTAGAGGTTCTCTGGTCTGACAGAACTCATTTCAGATACATGAGCTGTTACTCTATGTAGTTTAGCTTTTCTCTGAATGAGATATTCTGTCATGCTAATTGACTATCCAGAGTTGTCCAATTAGCACTGGAGGATCAAATCTTGCCGATCTTATGCATCCCACTATTGCAAGAAGCAAAATGTCAGTTTCAGATAAATGCAAGCAGCAAGTTTACAAGATAGTATACAGTAAAACCTGCATGGAAACTACATAGTAATACAATAGCTGTAAAATTAACGTATTTAACTGGTTTCTATATAATTTTGATTGGCTGTGATGTAGGCTTATTTAGTTGAGTAATTGAGATGGATACAAGTTTTAATGTCTGTTGAGGATTGACATTTTTTTTTTCAAATGATAACTATTTTAACCTGTCATACATTTTTAGTACATCTGACCATAAGATTCACTGATCTGTCTGCAGCTGCAGTTCTAAGAGTACAAAGTGTATACATAACATTAAAAGTGTCCAGTGCTTAGACACAGCATAAATTAAATCCCTGCCCCATCCACTGAAATACTTTATGAACTCCAACCAGTATATTTCACCTTTTACATTAATACTGATGTTGAGGAACCTAATAATTAAGTATCAGCTATTATTATTCAAGCTAAGTGATGAAGGATTCCAAGCTGACCTCTGCTGGTGTTCTAAATTAAACCTCACACAATCTACAGAAAATAATGACCACAGTGCATGACTGCACAAAAGCAGAAGGCCTCCATCTATTACACTTACAACACAACCTACTATAATACACCCTTTGTCACCATATTCAGACTAAATGAATTGGCCATTCTCCCCTGTCAACAAATAACCATTTTTATTTGTCACATATTCTCATGAACCTTCAGCTACAGACAGATCATTTTGACCCCCCCCCCCAACCATATGTATAACTTGTATAAATCTACTGTATAGTCTTTTTCACTGTGCTGGTGATTGGAGAAATTTGCAAGTATCTTTCTATTATTTCTTCAGAGTCTTTTAACAAGTTATTTTAACTGCATAATTTCTTAACACGTTTGAGTATGAGTTTTAAACAATATCATCCGTGTGTTCCTGCTCAATAAAATATGGCTCTGTTATAGTGCCTTTTCTTTAGAAACTGACACTTTACTTAATGACTCTAAATTTACCATTTAAGATAGAAGTGTACAACAACAGCTCAGGCTTCATGAAATTATGCCGTGATGAGTAGTCTTATTTCTTTCCTTAAAATATCTCTAACTGCTAAAGTGAAAAGTTTGCATTTCAATTAGAAACATTTCCCAAAGTTATGATTCAGTGTTTAGTTTGTCAAACCCATTCTTCAAATTTTATGAAAGTTCAACATTTTAGATGAAAATATGGAAAACATCTTGTGTGTTATTTCATAGATTTCATAATTTAGAATCCTGACATAAGTATTCAGGTTTGCAATATTTTACAAGCTGACAAATGATTTGTATATGTTTTGTTTAGTTAATAAATCCTTATAACTTTAGTGAAATTAATTTTTAGCAGCAAATTTGAAAAAAATATCATTGTTGGGGTCTCTCCTCATGAACAACTATAATGTCCTTATATATCCCTACCCTGAAAACAGATTTTGAATAGACGGTATAATTTTTCACGGCAATGACAAAAATCATATTTTACTATGGAATGGCACAATTAAACTGAGTACCCTGTAAAGTTATTTCAATTTGCAGAATAGCATCCATAGGACCTTGCCCCCATAAAAAAGATACAATGCCTCTGTACTCCCAACCAGCTCTCAAAATTATGGTTGGTGCTTGTTATCCAGAGTCTTACTACACCCATTTCCCAAATTTCTGTTCAATATTTTTGCCCATAATCAACCATTCTCTCATCCTAAATGTACACTATTTTGTTTATTTTTCCCAGTGCAGCCGCACATGATTAGTGTTAGTGCAACAATGGGAGTTAATGTGCATTCAAGTTCTTCAAGTTAATACTGTTGAATTATTTATTTTATTTTACTTGCTTGTTGACTGGATTTGCATGAATAAGCAAAAATTCTCAATTATAGCATAATTTACTGCCTTCCCTGTGCCCAATGACTATCTAGCTACTGCCACTACTCATGTGTTCCCATCACTGAAGTGAGAGTTGTTGGTAGTTCACTAATCATCCAGACAGCCATGAGGCATGTTTCTTTTTTTCTGGCTTAATTCCTTTCTAACATTGACTAACATACTAGCCTATTAAAACTTTGACTGTGCTCATATGCATTGTTTTCCATACCTTATAAAGGCTGCATCATGGATGCAGCTTAGCAGAGACAAAATCATATTCTTGACTCAAAGTGATACATGCAAGTTAACGTCTTATTCCAGGAGATGTAGGAATTGGAGTAAAATAGGTTAAAGGAAGTTGATTTCCTCCACTCAGGATGGATGAAATTTTGTTGGTAACTCACTACCACCTTCCTCACTCTGTCTATTCCAACAACCAGGACACTAACTGACACCTGGTTGTCTGTTTCATTGTCACAGCTTCATCCATCTGCACCACACAGTCAGGTGTCCTGATATATGCTTTCATAAATTTATTCTAACTTTCTAAATGTACATGAATACACTGCAAGTCAGTATATAGCATGAACAAATGCATGTTTTATTTAATTTTTTAATCACAGAAGACTGCTAGGCACAATATCCTGGATTCAGAAACTAATAGCAGACTGCATTATGCCAAACTTCATTGATGAGTGGTGGTACTCAGAGACACAGGCACATGTAGTTATGCAGTCAGTGTCATATGCTAATGACCATACAATGATATGAAAATTAGCAAAACTATGGAAAGCAGACCCACTGTGAATGCAAATGAGAGTAAACAGTATAGCAGAGTGATACAAAAATATAGAAAAATTGCCCAGCCAGTAAGTCACAGCTGCCAGTGAGTGTGCATCATGGTTTCTTGGTGAATGTGGAGGCAGACCAAACTATGATGCTAGATGTAGCAGCCATTATAACTGAACATTGGTAGAGATCACCATCACAGCCTGTGCTTGTGATGAGGTAAGCTGCCAGCATTGGTGTTACAGTAGAATCTGACTGTGCCTGGCATACTATCATCTCCACATCATCGGCGATGATGAACTCTGTAGTGTGGGCAGACACATCACTTAGCAGGGGTAGCTGTGCCACTTTCACAGGGAATCTCATGAGATGCATGGAATAAGTATCCCTGTGGACACTAAAGTATTTGTGTCTTTAACAATTTTTGGTAAAGAAACCTTCTATCTATTGCCATTTACTTGGAGGATCTGTCAGAGGCATCAGTCTGACAGCTACAACTCCTGTTCCTTGATGCAATCCTGCAATATATGCTTTAGGATATGTGTTTGTTGAGAATAACTGAGAAGTAAACAACAATATGAAGATTTCTGAAAAGTAGCCTGTTTCTTTGAGGTATAAGGAGCCATTAATGCACCCAGATTACTATTAAAACCCTTCTAGGTCAACATTGCCAATACAGCATCAACCATTAGGGTTTCCATCTACACTACTTGTTAGGTGGTATGTAATACAGCATTATATACAATTTGTATGTTCATCATCTACATTGTTCCCATGTGTCCCACATCTGGCAAATGTCTAACATATACCAGCAATTTGCATTGGGTGACTTTCCAGAGGAAAATCCTATTGGCAATGCAGGATATGCCCCTGTGCCATGTTTAATGACACAGATACACAAACCACAGATCAAAGCTGACCTGCAATAATTTACCACATGATCACAGACTTGAAACAATTTTGAACAAATGCTTGGACAGATGAAGCCCTGTATCTGCTGATTCCCCTTGTGAATTGCTGCAGCATACTTTACAAATCTGTAGGAAGATATCCACTTTCTGTGGTGGTCTGCATAACTTGATCATAAACAGACATTTAGACAATGTATTGCCATTGGAGGACCAGGTAGGCAGGAGCAGCCATTTAAGGATGAGCTAGTTAAGGAACCACTGGAGAAACAAGCAGCAAGGAAGACCATGCATGGCATAGACTGGAACATTACACTGTAGCACTAACAAAGAAGCAGTGTGTCATCTACAGTTATGGGCTATATTAGCAATATTAGCACAATAAAATGTTAACACTGATTCACAGCATTCTGGCTATACTTTGCTGTGACTTGACTGGGCATGCTGTGTATCATGCATCATCTACCCATATAACACAGCTGTGAGAGTAACGCACAATAGTCATTATATACACATGTAGTGATGGGCACTGTGTCAGGAATCAGCAATGGACATAGTGTTGGGATTGTTAACTATGGATGTTGAAGGGAGTGTGCGTTATTGACCAGCATATATAAGACAATCACACCACCATTGGATGCACCATACTGATAACAACTATTCAAAAATATAAACAAATAAACTTTTCATGTGATGCTTTGATTCCTGTTCATAGGTTCATAGGTTCATAGGTTCATACTAGGCTATCTGCCCTAGGGCATTTATAAGCCTAGCCAGAATGTGTTTGGCTTTCACCACCCATTTTAAATTTATTTTGCTATGCCCTTTTTCGAGGTTAGTATACTATGCCTCTATCTAACAGTGACACAGAAGTGATACCCGGAGTAAACCTACGATCTCCCATCCACTCATCAAGATTCCTCTTGAAGAGAGTCAATGAGGGACTCTGCCTAACCTGGACTGGGATTTTATTCCAGAGTGAAGGGAGCCTCTGGGTTATGAATCTGTCCCTCCAGCATGTCCTATTTATTTCAGTGCTGAGGTTCAAGTCTCTCGAGCGCATAGCTCGATGGGATTTGGATTTTCTGAGGTGCAGCATGTCCATTAATTCCGGGTTGGACATGGCTTTATACGTCAGGCACAGATCTCCTCTGAACAGGCGGTATGCCACTGAGTAGAGCTGGAGTTTCTTTAACCGGGCAGCATATGGCATCTGTTTGAGCCCTTTGATCCTCTTGGTGAGGTACTTTTGGGGTCTTTCCAGTTGCTGCAGGTGTCTGGTAAGGTACATCCCAAAGGGGCATTGTACTCAATTATGGGCCTGATGAGGGATGAGTAAAGAGGCACGATGACCTCCTGATCTAGATATGAATCCCTTCATGATTAGGTGGGCTATATAAAATGTTTTTCTAACCACTTTGGCCACGTGGTTGTCAAATGAGAGATTGCTATCAACTTGGGTCCCCAGGTCCATAATTACTTCTTCTGTACTTAATGGATTTCCACCTATGTGGTAATTTGTGTGCACTTTGTTTTGCCAAAGGGGATGACTATACACTTTTGGCATTTAGCTTGAGGCCATGGCTCTGGCACCAGTTGTCTGTTTCTATGAGGCCCTTTTGGAGGATGCTTGTGTCGGCTGGAGAGTCGATTATGGCACCCAGTTTGCAGTCATCTGCGTGCTTGGTCAGCCACAGTCCTTCCGTGTTGGCCTGTACCTCCGAGAAATATATACCGAACAAGAGAGGTCCCAGGACTGAGCCTTGTGGGACACCACTTGTAACTGGTTTGGAGTCTGACATGGCTCCAGCAATTCTAACCATGTGGGTTCTGTCCTTGAGCCAGTTTGCAATCCATCTAGTGACATAGGGGTTTATATTTAAGCTGGTGAGCTTATCTATAATGCCCGAGTGGGGTATTGTATCGAAGGCTTTTGCAAGGTCCAGGTAGGCTGTGTGGACCACCTTCCCTCGTCAATGGCCTTGGTGACTGTTTCAAAGAAATCAACCAGGTTTAAGAGGCAGGATCTGCCCTTAACAAAGCCGAACTGGGTAGGATCCAGTGTTTGTAGGTCCCCAATATCTTTATTTATGAGGTCCATGATGATCCTTTCCATAGCTTTGCAGACCAAGCTAGTCAGGCTTATGGGGCGATAGTTTCCAGGATCCGTTGAGGCACCACCTTTATGGAGAGGGACCACTGTTGCTGTACGCCACTCTTTGGGCACATATCCTGTAGTAAGGCTGAGATTGAACAGTAGTTTTATGTTTGGGTTTAGCTCTTCTTTGAGTTCATGTAGGATGCAGCCCGGGACACCATCTGGTCCCATTGATGCTGTACTTTTTGCTTTGGAGAGGGCGGTTCTTACCTGAGCATCTGAGATGTCAGGGGGGCAGCACTCTGCTGGGATAGATATTTGCCCTTTTCATGGCCAGTTGTGGGTGAAGTTTGCGCTGAACCTGTCAGCTAGGATGTTGGCAATGTCTGTGGGTTCGGTGTATTTTTTGTCATTTTGGACTAATTCTCAGCATATCTGGGAATTACCACCCAGGTTCCTAACATAACAAAAGAAAGCCTTGTGATTATCCTTAGTGTCCTGTGCAATTTTTCTCTCGAAGCTGGCCTTAGACAATTTTATGTGTGCCCGTAGTTTTTTGCTAATACTGATCAGTGATGCCTTCCCTTTTTGGGATTTTGCTTTATCATTTAGTAGCTTCCTCCTTCTATTGTATAGTTTGTTTATGGCTGGGGTCCACCAGACAGGACGTCTGCCTTTGAAGGATTGGGTCTTGGTTTTATTTGGGATCGCATGATCCATGCATTCCTGAAGGTCTTCATAGAATGCGTTTATAAAGGATTCTGCGGTCTGGGCTGTATTTTCCACAGGCCCGGGGGCTTTGAAGGATTCCACCTCAGTTTTGAGGAGTGTAGAATTTGCTTTAGAGAAGTTTTTCACTGTGGTTTTCTGGGCAGGGGGTGGGGTCGGGATGTGAATATCCAGTGAGATTAGTTTATGGTCTGATCTTACCAGTGAGGGATACACTTCTGGTCTGGAGCATAGAGTCCCCATGTTGGTGATGATCAGATCCAGTATGTTTTCCCCTCTTCTGAGAGTGGTAACAAGTTGTTCCATAGCATTTGAGTTTATAAATTCTAGGAACCTTTGGGCTAGGGTGTTGGAGCTAGAGTAATGCTCCCAGTCTATGTTTGGGTAGTTGAAGTCGCCCAATATAATGGTGTTTGGAGAGACCTTCATAATTTCCAGTGTTCTCAGGAAGGCCGAGTGGGGTTCCTGGTTTTGGGAGGGTGGTCTGTAGCAGGCTATAAACTGGAAGGCAGTTTTACCCACTGTTAGTTGCACATGGATAGTCTCTGATGCTTCATGCTTTGCCACCAACCTGGAGGTGTGGGTATCTTTGATGAATATCGATACTCCCCCTCCTTTTGTGGTTTGGTCCAAGTTTTGGGGCCGAAAAGCATGGTATGAGGTATAACCTGGTAGTGCTGGGGTGCTCTCGGGAGCCCTGAACCAGGTTTCTGTTACTGCACAGATATCGATGTTCTCCATGCTAAGGAGAGTTTCGAGTGCGTGCATCTTGAGGTTTAGACTTCTGGCGTTGAGTAGCATTACTCTTAGTTTCTTATCCCTTGTGATACCTATGGAGGTGGGTTTGTCTTTTGAGCCTTGCCTACAGTTGTGCCTCTGTAGGAGATGTGGTGGTATGAGCATTCATGAGCTTATGACATAAGATACTAATGAACTGTGTTACAGATGTAAGGTAATACCTATGTGGTGCATCCCCAAAATATACATGGGATGGTGCATACAGTTTATCTCCCACATCTTTGCCTCATCTTTTTTAAATCCCCAGATAATGACAACAGAAATTCATCCATGGCATGCAGGGTGTTCTGCAACAGCAGACCATCATCAGTGGTCATCTGTTCCTGTACAATGGTGTCTACTTTCTAGAAGGCATGTAGTGACCCTGCTATGCCCTAAAGGGCTGCTGTCTTACAGCCATTTAAAGAATTCATGTACAGCACTAGCTAACGTGATACACATAAGACCATTTTTTCTTATCTGTTTCTTGTTTTTGCTATCCATTTATATAGAGGGCCTGCTGTAACACTTCTGTGTTTGTTTGGCAGAACTTCTCTGACTGCTTCCTGTCCTTACTAAGCATATTTCATCCTGTAAATGTACACATACAGCTATTATCAGCTGTAGTGTTTACAACCCCATGTGATGGCTGCACTACTGTGTACCTGTATGCCTACCATACCTAAACTCCATAGGACAGGTCTGTGTAGCATTCCTGTAGGACAGCACAAAGATAAACTGTGTTTTGACATATACCCTGACAGCACCCTCTGTGTATCTGCACCTAGTGCAGCACTACCACCATTTCCTTTAAATATTCACCATGCCCAGTCTTCTTTAACCTGCATGCCATTCACACCTCACTTTGTGTACAGCAAATCCACTTAAGCAGACAGGGTGCAGCTCAACAAGGTTCTCTTTTTCTGAGCTGCATACCAGTGGTTATTGTCCACTTCATACAGGCCCTCAACTAATAATGTGCTGGGCTACTTCTGCCTGTACCTCACCTCTGTTTCAGGCATCCATCACTGTAGCTCTCCCTGTATTCCTCACAGACATGTCAGCAGGTTGTTATGGAGCTAACCCACCCAACCCCAAAAATATGACCTGTATCCCTTTATTCCATTGCATGTTATACCCTCCTGTAATCTGTAGATTACTGTAGTTATGTAATATAGAGCTCTACCACAGACATGCCTGTGCTCCCCACCCCCTTTCAGCAGGCAGATGTGGAAAAACCTCCTCCCAATAACAGCAGAAATATACTACTGTTATCCAGTCCTTCTTCCCTTAGTCAGTTTTGTGTATTCTCAACACAGCACCTGTTGAATGGTTATTTCCTCTGTAGAGTAAACACAATATCCAGAAATAGTACCAGTGATATTCCACAGTGAGATGAGCACTGCAATAGCCTCAGATGTCTGTATATCACATTTTCAAGGCTCACAGTACATAAATTATGTTATTGTGGCAATTTAGGGTAAATGTTTCTGAATCACACATTTAATGCCTGGTGTACTAGACCTGGACTATGTAGTGAGATGCATGCCAGCCTGTGCACATGCAGAGAAGATTGAGACGGGCACTGCCCATATGCAGGCAGATCCATGTCCCCTATTGCCACACAGGTATTTTAATCATTCTTGAAGCCTCTATATGCACTGTGTGACAATAGCAATGTGGGCTGTATGGGGATAAGATGATTAGGACCCTGCAGTCCTCTCTATAACATTCAGGCTGCTCCCCATTGATGAAATTACAGGGTACCCAAAACAAACATTAGTGCAAATCTGCTACCATTTCATCTAGTCTGCAACCTGCAAAGTGGCTATGCCTCTAAAGGTGCAGAGAGTAGCAGTTCTCTCACATGATTCAGGAATGAAACAATATCTTTCTGTACTTCATGCATATGGACCACCAGGAACACCTGCTGTGGGACTCCTGTGAAGGCCATGTAAAACTATTTATGGCTGTCATTGCCTTGACAGGCAATGATTAATGCTATGGACATCATACCATTTGTGGAGTAGTGTCAACATCAATGCAAAGACCTTAAACATGATATTTTTAGCCATTGTGAAAAGAGGTTAGGGTTACCTGTACTTAAGAAGGTATAAGTATTCAGTCATATACAGGACTTGAGGGTCATTGACATCTTTCTTGGAGTTGCCTGACCTTTAGTACCTGGTGAAACAGAGGATAATAAGCTGATTAGCCAGAGGTTCCCAGCAAGGTTGCCCAGCTGTTTGGGTATGTATTTACTATTCATATTGTAGCTGAATATTTGTAAGAGATCTGTTTCATTGTCTATTTTTGCATTGCAGCTAATTAGTTTAACCACTACGTACATTTTTTATTTGGATTATTAGTTACATATTATGTTAATAGAGACTCACCTTCCCTACTGTCTGTCATCTTATCCAGGTATTCTCACCAGTGTCATGGTGATACTAGTTGAGCTGACAGTAGGTGGTACTACACAATCTTGGATGTCATCTCCTACCTTGGACCTGAAAGTTTGTCTTCTTTTAGTGCTGTCAAAATTTTACCCCTACCATTTAAACATAGCACCCTGCTCATTCTGCCAATTCTTCTATTGTCCATTCAAACTCCCCTGCCAGTATAAGTTAGATTTACCATACCATTGGAATGCATCTAACAGTATGTCGGTTGACAATTAATGGTTGTTGTCTTATTTTATGGTGCAATAAGTCTTCTGGGTTTCTGTGACTCAGGGACAATAAACATCTGTGGATGGACTTCTGTAGCTTTGTCTACTGGGCATGGTCACAATGGTGCCATGTAGGGCACCGGCTTTTAAGCTGTGTCTACCACATAATGGTAAGCTTCTTTGGGCTGGACACTTCAAGCTCCTGAGATTGCTTGGCCCAGCATTTCTTGCTACTGTGGTCATCCTTTACACCTCATGCACTGTTTACATGCAATACACATGGGAGACTAGCAATGCAGCACTTAGTCCTGACCCAGAGGTACCATACTTCTCAACTGTACAGATTTTTGCAGAATGTCCAGATTTTTGCCTCATAATTTTGGTTCATTTCTCACATGATTGTGGTTTTCTAGCACATCATTGGCAAATCACTCAGGGTTTAAGTCAGAAAATAATGACAGACATTTGAGTTTCAGACTTCATACCCTTCAAAAATAGCTGTGCTACTGCAAAACCTGTTATTCTATCCACTTTCAGAGTTTGTAAGAGCAATATTTAAGAAGTGTCACTACTTTTGGGCCTTTGTCCTTCCATTATTTATGGCTTTGTCCAAATTTCTTGCTCTAAGAGGTTGAGAGGTATGAGAGGCACACAGACTTGTATATGATCTTCTTGTTTGGTTTCTATACTGTGTTTCATTTGTCATCACATAATTAACAGGGTTTTATTCCTCAAGGAACTGTACTGCCAGCCATTGTAGCATGCAATGATAACTGCTTTTACTTTTGAGTTTTTATTTCTCTACATCGCTGTCATCTTTTTTATTTTTTATTTGGTCTTTTTTGTTTTCTTTCTATTTACCTGCATATTTAATTCAGTGTGCACGGTGGAAGTGAATTTGGTATGGTAGCAGCTACCACACTATGAACCTGCCTCGCTTTCACCTGCTGAGTCCCCGTCTGTCTTCAGACCAGCCTCCCTTCGAGATGAAGCAGATCAGCCAGCATAAGGTGACCTGGTGGGTTCTTTTGTGCTGTCTTGTGGTCTGTCTCGGTGGAGGGTACAGGATCGCCATTTGGCAATACCAGTGGTGGGTCCCTTTATATCACCTGGCAGGAAATAGAAAGCCTAATGTTAGCCTTGGGGGAAAAGTAGCTGGATGACCTCACTGGCAATCTAGAATGTGTCCTCACATGACTGGCAGAATTACAAAGCTGCCTGTTCCTGACCATCTGGCTGACAATGGTCAGACCTAGCCATGAGGACAGTCACAGCGGTGACTGTCTTCAGGTTGGATGTAGCAATGCGCAGCATAGCAGTCAACTTTCACCACACCTTATGCTTCATCATGGCTATTGATGCCCTAGTGTGTTGCGCTCCACTCGTGTTAATATTCAAGCCTTCACCATCACCAGTTGCTCTTCCCATGTCTGTGTCTCTCCTTTGTGTTCCCATTTCCATTTGTGTTAGCATCTCACATGTTGTTCTTTATGGGTCCTTTGTGTCTGTTTGTCTGTCCCTGCTACTATTCCTATACCCACTTTTTGGCTTTACCTTCAACTGGCTACTTTCCTCTTCACCCTTCTTGGAAATATAAAAAGATAGGTACCCATTCCCTCAAAAAATGCACCCTTGCTTTGTCATGCCATATAATGGTTCCTTTCCTCTTGTTTTTCTATCTGTTCCTCTTCTTGCTCGTTCTCAGTTCCGACTGCCCTACTCACCTAATTTATTTCCATTTATATTTATCATTAGGAAAGACTTTACAGTGTAGCCTTTTTTAGGGTTCTCAGCTGTGCTCATAGTGGAGTACCATTGCACATATGAAAAGCAAGCACACAACTGGACTCATGAGATCATGTTACTATTGCTGCACACTGCTGGTCATTGTGCAAACAACTGAGTTTTTGCCAGAGAATTCCCCAATTAAATTCACCAGCACCATACAATGTTACAAACTATGTGGGTAATCAGTTTTGGGCTGCATTGCTCTACTTTGCCTGTGCAACTTTGCCAATATGCAGCTGCAAACGTAATTTTTCTTAGGCCATCAGAATGATAATCTTCAGAGAGCAAAATATTTAATCATTCAAAGTCTTGCAGTTCATAGGTATTCTTTGAACTTTGTATTATACTGTAAAGTGAAAAAGAAATGGATTATTTTTAGAGGCTCACATATTACAATTGTCTATGTATTGTAATAATTTGTTGCTCACTTGCTTACATTGCTGTGTTTTTTCTTTTTCTTGGTATGGACAGTTTGACCAAGGAAAAATGTATAGCAAGTCAATGCCAGTGCACTTAGCTTTCACTATCTATCTATTTTTCTTTATGTTTGTCATACGGTTGTATTCTGTTAACATTGCCAAATTGATGACTTGCTGATTCCTAATATTTGTTGGAGATAAGACCTCACTGACCTCTAGCTATTTTATTTTGACATTATCATTTTTGGGAACTCATCAATGCTTACCTACTATTAGCAGTTACAATGACCATAGTATCACTTAAGTTCAGTACGCCGTATCTTACGAGCAGCAGTATTTAGTGCAGCACATTTTAAGCTTAACAAAGTTATTACAGAATGCAGTATGTAAAAGCTGCTGTAGGCATCTGTCAGACAGCCATGTAGATGATGATAATGATGATCATACTACTACTAACAATAATAATAATAATAATAATAATAATAATAATAATAATGACTTTTATTTCCCTATATTTTATCATTCCATCCTTGACTAATATCTTTCATTTTGCTTAGTTTAATACTGTGCCATTTTTATCAGTGCATACAGTTTTTTAAAGATAACCTGCATTTTGGAAAATTATTTGCAATGTATTTTATCTCATATTTATCTTATTTGCAGTGGTGATGGACAGGTTGACAGATGAGATTAGACAGGAGGCCCCGTGGACTATGATGTTTGCAGATGACATTATGATATGTAGTGAGAGTAGGGACCAGGTTGAGAAGACCCTGGAGAGGTGGAGATATGCTTTAGAGAGGAGAGGAATGAAGGTCAGCAGGGCTAAAACAGAATATATGTGTGTAAATGAGGGGGAGGGTAGAGGAATGGTGAGGATGCAGGGAGTAGAGTTGGTAAAGGTGGATGAGTTTAAGTACTTGGGATCAACAGTTCAGAGTAATGGCGAGTGTGGAAGAGAGGTGAAGAAGAAAGTACAGGCAGGGTGGAATGGGTGGAGAAGAGTGTCAAGAGTGATTTGTGACAGACAGGTACCAATAAGAGTGAAAGGGAAGGTCTACAGGAGGGTAGTGAGGCCAGCTATGTTATATGGGTTGGAAACTGTAGCATTGTCGAAAAGGCAGGAGTCAGAGCTGGATGTGGCAGAGTTAAAGATGTTAAGATTTGCTCTGGGTGTGACTAGGATGGACAGGATTAGGAATCAGTATATTAGAGGGTCAGCTCAGGTTGGACAGTTTGGAGACAAAGCAAGAGAGACGAGATTGCATTGGTTTGGACATGTGCTGAGGAGGGAAGCTGGGTATTTTGGGAAAAGGATGCTAAGGATGGAGCTGCCAGGTAAGAGGAAAAGAGGAAGGCCTAAGATGAGGTTTATCGATGTGGTGAGAGAGGACATGCAGGCAGTTGGTGTGAAAGAGGATGATGCAGAGGACAGCAAGAAATGGAAACAGATGATCCGCTGTGGCGACCCCTAACGGGAACAGCCGATAGAAGATGATGATGATTTATTACCATTTGCAAAAAAAAAAAAAAAAAATCAATTTACTTCATTTTACCATGAATGAACACAGTATCCAGTAGGCATGATTGCCAGCACCAGCCAGTAAGAAGGACCTTCACTGATCATGTGCTATGTGCTGTATACAAATGTGAAATTGTTTTACAATAGGCCCCTTGTCATTTAGACTTGCTGCATAATGTAGATCTTAAATTTATTTATTTATTTATTTATTTATTTATTTATTTGGGGGTCCATCTTTGTTTCCCAGTTTATTGCAACAATCCCTCCAGGATTCCCCTTTATTCAGGACCCAAAGAGTGGTACAATCAGTCATTAGGAGATTTTTTTTATTACATCATTGCTAGAAATATATGTAACATCATGCAGATCTCCCAACTCTTCTTCGTATGTTCCGGAAGCATAAACAAGTTGCCCTTTTCTTTGTCATTTATCATTTACTCATTTACAAATTTGCTTTTTTTTCCTGTAAGAATTTAGTAACTTCATTATTGACTTAGTGCTGAATCACCCACATTCTGTTAATCTTTGACTTCATTATATAAGTTGATGAAGTGACATTTACTCCAATTAGAAATGTAATATTCATTACCAAAACACATTTTAAACAATGAATTCTGCTTTCAATAATAAAGAACAAGCAACTGAATTGATATTTCACTGCAGCATGATTCAATTTTAACTTGTGATGAAAGCAATCATTTAGACCAAACACCATCTGAATGACCTCAGCCTTGACCTACCCATAAAATAGGTTACCTGATGTACAGCTGGTCAGGTACAAGAATTTATATTTTGCAAACAGTAGTGATATTACTCTATGTACTTGAGTAGAATGCAATGGAGAAGTCCTGGATTTGTTAGTGGTAAATACAGTACTGTCATTACTCATGTTGTTGACTAAGTTGTCCCATTACATGAAGGTAAACTGTTGTGCAGGGCACATAAGAAAGGCAGGAATATGATGCTACATTGTTTTGAAGTCAGCATCTAGGGTGCACTGTTACTGGAGGCAAGTTGTCTTTGTGAGGACAAACTTAGGTCTGGTAAGTACTACATTATTAGACAGACTGAGATCATTCTTTGTCAAGTGTGAGGGCGAGAGAGAGAGAGGTTCATGTCGGCTCATATTGATCAGAAACACTATTTAATATAGTTAGTAGATTGTAATGTCCATGCTTCTCTATTACATATAAAGTTGTCTCTGTCCGTGAGTATGAGACTGCTACTTACTTTTTTGTGGGTATATTTGAACAAATTACACAAGACTCTCTCCAGACGGATTCTATGAGTTTAAGTAATCCCCTTATGGATTATGGATATCATGGTAGTGATGGAAACTGTGAGGTTAGTGATGAGGGACTGCGAAGATCTTGTGATATGAATGACCCTTTAGAGTATCCCCCCTCCGGAGATTAGAGAGGCTGAAAAGCAAGGCACCAACAGACTACAATCAGGGCAACTGGAAGGGGTGGAACAACAAGGGAATGAGGCAGGGGTATTAAATGCATTTAACTTTACTTCATATGAACAGGGAAGTAATTCCTCTGATGAACAGGACCCTATTGAAGGTGACGGCCCCAAGTTTACATGACATGGACATACTATTTTCAATTATAGCAGTTTAACTGTTACGAACATATTTTTTGATTTATTTGCTAAAGATTTCAAGTTTGTACCCAAGAAAAAATGTGAGATAAGTACATTATAAAAGGACTTAAAAATGTCCGTAAGACAAATCTTGAACTCTTAATGAATGGACATGTAGATATGGTTGGGAATTTAAGAAGGAAGAGTACATGGAATCCCCCACTACATCCACAATTAAAAATTTTCATAAATGCTGTGGAAACAGAATAGAGATAGAAAATTTCTAAAAACAAAGTATGGTCTAACCTGACAGTAGAGGAAAGGTCCCTATTGAAGTCTATTAGATCTAACAAGTTTGTTAGGGTTATGAAACCAGATAAAGGTGGGGGAACTGTACTTATGGACTCTATTACATAGTAATGTCTTTCGGCTTTTCTCGGTTAGGGGTCGCCACAGCGGAACTCCGGTTCGCTAATGATTGGCAGTGGATTTTTAGAGTGTCAAGTTGCCAGCCCGATGCCCAACATTCAAAGAAGGCACACCCATTCACGCATGCACCTACCTGCATGTCTTTAAACATCACTCGACCATGGGGAGGACATGCAGACTCCACATAGAAGGCACTCCAGCCAACAATCAAACAGGAGAACTTATTGCTGTGAGGCGACAATGCTAACCACTGCACCACCATGGCCTTTGAAGGCAAAATGATGGATTTATTACTTCATGAGAGTAAATATACTAAGATATCGATAAATGAGATACATATTAGGTATAAGAAAATAAATTTAGCCCTTAATGATTTGGTACTTGAAGGGTTTATTGATACAGAAACCTTCAGATTTTTACATAATAAAGAACCTAGGGTCCAATCTATATTTGGAATCCCAAAGCTCCATAAGGACATAGATAACCCATCACTTAGGCCAGTTGTGGCTGCTAGTCAATCAGTTATGGCCTTTATAACTAAATATGTGGATTTTAAACTAAAGAATATGTCCACGAGGGAAGTAATGTTGTAAAGGACTCTTGGGACTTTTTAAGGAGTGTTAGGAATGATTTGAGCACAAATAACATTATTTTCATACCATCGATGTGATTGTAGCTCTTTACCTCGATTCCGCATAAGGAAGGTTTCGATTTATTTGAGGAAGTCCTAAGAAAAGGATAAAAAATTTACTGAGAAAGAATTTTATGTGCTTTTGGTGTTAATGAAAATGGTTCTTAACAATAAATTTATGTATTTTGAGTGCGAATTTGTCTGCCAAACTAAGGGAGTTGCCATGGGAGCTATGTGTGTCCCTACATATGCCAACTTGATACTCTTATGGTGGGAGGATACATTTATGTTCAGTTCTAGATTTAAAGAATGTTGGGTACTTTACAAACATTTCTTGGATGATATTTGTCTTTTTTGGATACAAAGTAAAAAAAGATTTATAGAGTTTTTTGACTACATATTGAACAGAACTGACTTTTTGAAATTCACTTATAAAATTGGACATGAAAGTATTGATTATCTTGATGTTACCATTATGAAGGACGATAATACATTTGTATCTAAGGACCACGGAAAGACACATATTGCAACTCATTTTTTTCATTTTCAAAGCGCCCATCCATTTTCCCAAAAGAAAAGTATTGTAAAGGGATAATACGTTTGGGGAAGTAGGATGATGTCTGATGAGAATGATTTTATTAATGAGAGTGCTTTGTTAAAGTCTATATTTTTAGAAAGAGAGTACCCTGAGACACTTATAAAGAAAATACAGGATGAATTCTTTCAACACAGAAAGGGTAAATTTGCACCTATTTTAGCTATGGATGATATGGTACCGGTGGAAGATGAAGTTAATAACAAGTTGGATGCTGGATATGAAAATGCTTTTATTTTGGATTATAATGGGGATTCTAATATTATTAGGGACTCTGTTAAAAAGAATGGGACAGATTTTCTAATTTTTTGGACTTGAATCTTAAGTTTGACATGCCATTAAAGTTTATTTTTAGGAAGGGAAAATGTATTAAGGACCTTTTGGAAAATAAATGTACTAATTCAGGAAAAAAGAAAGTAGGCACTTATAAATGTGGAGCTTGCCAACAATGTCCATTTATATCCAACACTTCTGAGATATATATCAGTAGCAGGAATAAGTATATAACATCTAAATCCTATTATTATCGTGATACTAAAGGGCTTGTATATATTGCAGTGTGTGAGAAATGTGAAGCTTTCTACGTAGGCAAGACGGAAAGATGTTTGAGGAAAAGAATATATGAACATGTCTGTGACATTAGGAAGTGCAATTTGAGAAATGCACTTTACAAGCACACACAGATGTGTGAATCTAACATATTTTTATTCTTTGTTTTAGATGAGGTCCTGGTTGACATCAGGGGTGGCCCATGGGTGACCAAGTTAGAGTATAGAGAGGTATACTGGCAGCTGGTGTTGGAAGCAAACAGATGGCCAGGTCTGAATGACATGGTCTCCCTGGCCCCAATATTAAAATTAGGATCAGCTATGTTATAATGTAGTGGCATTTGAATAATTATTGTAGTATACTGTGTTATTTTAATTCTTTTTTTACCGTCTTTAACCTCATTGTATGACAACTGTCTTATTTTAAATATTTTAAAACACTTAATTAAAATATTTTATACCTATGAACTCTTCATACTATGAGTCAACTGTTTAGATTTTATGGTGCAATATTTCTTTTGAATACTAGAGGGAAGCATTCTTTATACACATTTTAACTTGTGTTAATTTTTTAACATTTGTTTATATATATATATATATATATATATATATATATATATATATATATATATTAGTATGGAATATTTGTATTGAACATATATTGCTTTAATATTCGTTTTGATAAGAGTTTTAACAAATTATGGTCATAATGTTTAGAAATTTTAAATAAGAATGATTTTAGAACATGTTACTTGTGAGTTTAAGCCAGCAGAATGTGTACTTTAAGTTTACATTTATTAGGTCAATCAACAAAGGTTTAATTATACTAATTGGGTTATTGGCAAGTTTATTTAAGGGTAGCAGGTTAACATTTATAGTTATCTGATGACGTTTTTTGATGGAAACGTACTGGTTGTATGTCAGCGTTAAATCTTACATTGTGGTTGCTGGTGCTGTGTCTTTGTGAATAAACTTTGTGGTTTACAGTGGAAATGGCTATTCAAGTGCTTTTTGGGATTTAATGAAGAAAACCTCACAGAAGTTGTACTGCCCAGAAACAGCCCACGAGGAGCGAAGAAGAGGAGCCCACTCTAGAAGAAGTAACAACAGCACTAAAGAAATGAAGTCAGGGAAAGCAGCAGGCTTAAATGAGGTTACAGCAGATATGATAAAGATACTGATTTAGATAGGGGAAAATGGATCCTGAGGGTACTCATAACAGTGTAGAAAGAAAGGTGTATCGCAGATGACTGGAGAATAAGCATACTCATGCCAGTGTACAAAAACAAAGGGGACATCCACAACTGTGGGCAGTACAGGGGCATCCAACTCTTAACACATTGCATGAATGTTCTGGAGAGGGTGATTGCTAAACGGATACACAGACTAGTAAAATTTAAGATGGGAGATGAGCAGTTTGGATTCAGATCAGGATGTAGTACAATTGACCTGATGTTTGCAGTGAGATGGATATTTGAGAAGAAGTTAGAGATGAGGAGAGAGTCCAACTGAGCATTCCTAGACTTGGAGAAAGCATATGACAATGTTCCAAGGAAGCTGATCTGGGCAGTACTGTCGTGGTTTGAAGTCCCAGAAACAATAGTAGAATTAGTGCAGGCTATGCACAAAAACCCAATGACTCAAGTGCAAACAGTGTTCGGCCTCACAATGGGGTTCCCAGTAGAGGTGGGGGTACACCAGGGTTCAGCTCTGAGCCCACTGCTGTTCATACTGATGATGGACTGCATTAGCACACAGTTTGGAGGGGACAGATCAACAAAGTTGCTGTATGCAGATGATGTGGCATTACAGACAGACTCTGAGCAAGAACTTCAGCAAAGTACAGGAGAATGGAATGCACAACTCAAGGCACATGGGATGAAAGTAAACACAGATAAGATGGTGGTAATGGCAGCAAATTGGGGAAATGAGAAGAAGCTGAGAATAGAAATAGAAGGGAAGATAGTGGAACAGGTAAACAGCTTCATGTATCTGGGAAGGGTGGTTGAGAAGAAGGGAAGTCTGAATGAAGAGGTCAATGGTAGAATCAGAGAGGTTGCAGCCAAATGGCATAGAGTGTCAGTTGTAGTCTATGACAGAATAATGTCAACAAAGCTGAACAGTAAGGTGCACAAAAGTCAAGTCAAGTCAAAGTCAAGTCAAAAAGTAACTTTATTGTCATTCAGACCATACACAAGTGCATGGCTGAATGAAATTATGTTTCTCCAGGCTCAAGTACAAACAGACACACAATACACTTACACAACAGCAATAACAACAGTGACCAAGCCAGCTGAGGCACAAAAAAGCATAAAAATACCATCAGCCAACCATGAGCCACACTGTCGACAACTCCCCTGCCAACACCAGCAACATTCCAAAGTGCAATCTGGTCTCCTGGCACCACAGATCCAGGCTGATTTAACCAACAACTGACAACAAGTCAGGCTGTTTGCTACCTACACTCAGCGCAACTGCTACTACAGGCCCGAACAGTCACAACCCGCACAACGATTGTTCCACAGATCCTCACCATCAACATGAACATCAGCAGCAACATCCCCAATGCCAAGTCAGAATACTAATTCAATTACTCAAGTCATAAGTGACAAACTTCGTGACACCCATGCAGATGGGAACTGAAAGTTCGACTGCTGCATCCTACACTAAGGCACTGTATGAGCACATCCACTCGTGCATGAATTGTGCCATCCCAAATAGAGCCAAGATGCTCTCCTCCAAAAAAAGGAAGCCAATCTGGTGGTCCTTTGCTATAAACAAACTTTACAACAAAAGGAAGAAACATTGCAGAAAAGAGGAAAATACCAGGATGCAAAAAACTCCCTTACCAGGCTCAGTAAGTAGCTGAGATCCCTCATAAAATCCTCCAAAGCTAGTTACGAAAATAAAATTGCCAAAGATTCCAAAGACAACCACAAGGCATTCTATAGCTATGTAAAAATCTAAAGGCAATGCTCAGATCTGCTCTGAGCTACAAGAGAATGGCATTAAATATACTGATCCCAAGTATATTGCCAATATCCCGGCAGATCGATTCAGTGCAGACTTCACCCCAGTCCCACCACTTAAAGGGCACATCTCATTACAGAAAGATTGCCAAATTCTGGTAATAATGGCCACACAGGTAAAAAACGCACTGGCCAAAGCTAAGAATACAGCATGCATGGGGCCAGACGACATCCCATGCTGTGTACTACATGAACTACAAAATGAACTGGCATGTTTAATCATAGCCTCACCTCAGGTTTCATGCCCACTGAGTGGTGCACAGTTACAGTTATCCCACTCTACAAGGGGGGATCCACCTTGGAACCCAGAAACTACCGCCCCATCAGACTGAAGACCCTGATCTGCTAGGCCATGGAACGTATTATCATGGAACTTATAAACAAAGACATTGGCAACCTTCAAACACTGGACCCCATGCAGTTTGGGTTCATGAAGGGCCGACCTTTCACTTCTTTGAATCAGTCTCCAGAGCCGTGGACAAGGGTAAGGTGGTCCACATAGCCTATCTGGACCTTGCCAAGGCCTTTGACACCATCCCCCACTCTGGAATCATAGATAAACTTACTAAGCTGGGCATTAATCCCTACATCACTCGATGGGTTGCCAACTGGATTACTGACAGAATCCACACTGTAAAAGTAGCCAACTCCAAATCCATCTCCAGGCAAGTGACAAGTGGAGTACCTCAGGGTTCAGTCCTTGGACCACTCTTGTTTGGCATCTACTTCTCTAAAGTACAGGCCAACACTAAGAGACTCTGGCTAGCAAAGTTCACAGATGACTGCAAACTGGGAGCCATTATTGAATCCCCAAATGATGTGGATATTCTACAAAAGGGCCTTACTGAAACAAATGCTTGGTGCCAGAGCCATGGGCTCAAGCTCAATGCCAAAAAATGTATAGTTATCCCCTTTGGGAAAAACATGTACCTGTGATTTGCCACATAGGTGGCAGTACACTAAACACCGAAAGTGTTATAAGAGACTTAGGGATACAGGTGGACAGTAGTCTCACCTTCGATAAACACATTGCCACAACAGTCAGGAAATCCTTCTATGTGGCACACCTCATCACTAAGGGATTTTCATCCAGAAAAAAGAAGGTCATTGTCCCACTGTACTCATCCCTCATTAGACCCATTATAGAATACAACGCCCCATTTGGTATGTACCTCTCAAGACATCTACAACAACTGGAAAGGCTGCAGAAATACCTCACTAAAAGAATCACAGGCCTAAAGCAGATGCCCTATGCTGACCATATAAAAAAACTCCACCTATACTCTGTCGCATATTGTCTACTCAGAGGCGATCTCTGCTTAACATACAAGGCCATGTCAAACCCAGAGCTGTTGGACATGCTACACTTAAATAAATCCCAGTTCCTCAGAGACACATGCTCCAGGGATCTAAACCTTGTCATCACAATGAACAAAACATGCTGGACGGATAGGTTCCTGACCCAGAGACTCCCCAGACTCTGGAACAGACTGCCCACACATGTCAATCAGAGCACCTCTTTGGCCCTCTTCAAAATGAACCTTGATGATTGGATGGGAGATAGAAAATTCACCCCGGGGACCACATCAGTCACCCTGCTAGACAGGGGTCCAGGGAAGTAAATACTGTGAGAAGATATACCCTGGGAATTGTTATGACTAGGCTTATATAGGCCCTAGGCCCGATAGCCTAGTATCAACCTATGAACCTATGAACCAATCCAGTCTGG